>NW_004524694.1:8323284-8330819 GCF_000260255.1 Octodon degus | reverse complement strand
TTGTCAGTGTTTGACCAGACATTGAAGAGGGAAATTTTCTATAAGTAAAATTTTATATGATCCAATAGAAACTTTGACTGATAGGATATATAAGATAGTAGAAAATCTGGATTCTAAATGGGACCATGGAATGTGGTAATCCAACTTCTAAGCCAGCAGCTGACTATGTTCACCTGCTGGTGCGCACAGCTTCATGAAATTCCCCTTCCTGGAAGGTAAATTCCATGCCTCAAGCCAAGAAAAGTAACTGAGATCCAGCATGGTCATGCTTGGATTCCAAGAACTGATTTTCAGCTTGTGAGAAGTACCTTGGTGTGGCCTTCATAGTATGGTTTGAGGTGTACACTTCCATGTTGAAAAGACCCATGTGGAAAGAAACTGAGGCCAGCCTGGTATAACAGCAGCAAGAAACTGAGGCCCTAGAGCAGCAAGCTATCAGGAGCTGTGTCCTGCTAGCAGGTATATAGTCTCAGAAGCAAAGGTTTCTCCAGTCAGCCCAGCAAGTGGCACAAAACATCTGGAGAGCATTTCACTTGTCACATCATGAGAGAACAAAGGCCAACAGAATCTGCGAAATAAGCTATATGTGTTGCGTCATCCTAAATTTAGGGGATACAGTTCCATAAAGAAGTAGATAAGCAATATAGGATTAGGTATAAATTATATGGGCAAAAATTTCTAGACACATCTATGTCTATAAATCTGGTGAGCTTTGTCTCTTGTGTGAACTGTACAATAGGTAGAGTGACTAAAAGGTATCAGTGAGATAAACTGGGCAGAAATACACTCAGACAAACATATAGGGATAAATCAATAAAGGTTAAGTTTTGTATTACACGCAATTAGGATTATATATATAGGATTTTAATTAGGGGAGTAATATAGCCTGCTTTACCCATTGAAAAGACCACTGGCTACTGGGAGGAAATACAAAATAACAGAATAGCTCACATGAAAGAAAACCTTTGCACAAAAAATAGCCAACAGAGTGAAAAAATAATCTACATAATGGAAGAAATCATTCTGTCAGTTATTCTTCAAAGAAAGGCTTAATACCTACAATACCTGAAGAACTCATGTAATTAGGTTCCCCAAAATAAAACTCAGCCAAAAATTGGCCAAGAAAACTGAAGAGAGACTTCTCAATATAAATGTAAATGGCTAACAAATGCATAAAGAAAGTCAAAGTAAAAAGTTATTCAGATACCCAGGAAAGAATAACAATAATCAAACAATCACATAATAACGAGGTTACAGGGGAAAAAGGAAGTTTCTCTATTGTTAATGACAATCTAAATTAGTACAAATACCATGAAAATTAGTAAGTAGTTCATTAAAAATAAAACTAGAAATTCTATTTCACCCAGCTATTTCCTTTCTAGGTGTCTTCCTTGCAGTGTTGAAGACCCCGTATCACAGTAATGCAAGCATACGTATGTTTTTAGCAGCACAATTCGTAAGAGTTAAGTTTTGCAAGTAGTGTACATGTCTATCAGATGTATGGACAGTAGTGGGTTTTCTATAAGACTGCCAGTGTTCAGAGTTGTTGACGAGCATTTTACAGCTCATTATATTAATACGGCTTTACCTTTTATACCTCATTTTCAAACTTTTCTGCTGGATTGTTAAGACCAAGAAAGAGCAAGACCTATATAACAAGAAATGTAACTTTTGTATCTGATAAGGTCAGTCAAATCCCCTCAGGATTTAACCTGAAACCCTATAACTCAGTTTGTAGATCCTTTATCAGTGTCAGCCATATAGATGAGTCATGGCCATTGCTTTGCGAATTTGCTCTCTGTGAAAGCTTGAGAGAATGTTTTCTCTCCATGTGACTCTACTCATGGAAAACCCATTACTGTTATGGACTATTGAACTATATTTGGATATTTTGCTGAATTCATTCACCTACAGTATTTAAATGACAATGGAATGTCCTTCTCTGACAGGACAAAACAAAAAAGGGGATACCTATGAATGACCATTTTGTATCTGTATATTCAAAACAGGATAGATATATAGCTCCATTCTCTTAATTCAATGAATAGAGAGGTTTGTTCTAATAGTGTTTGACACAGGATATAAGGTCTACATCTTGTACAATGAATTACCACTAATACAACAAAATGCAACGTATTAAATATTGAAAAAGTACTAGTAATTGGTTCTGAAACTGTCTCATTGCTATTTGTTTCTCAATAAAAATATTAAAAAAGAATACTCTTCTCTTACAAAACTAAAAAAAGATGATACAAATGAATGACCATTTTGTATCTGTATATTCAAAATACTTAGGACAGAAATACAGCTACACTGTCTTAATTCAATGAATAGAAAGATTTGTTCTAATAGTGTTTGTGTACAGGATATCATGTCTGCATCTTGTATAATGAATAACCACTAAAACAACAATATTCAATGTATTAATCATTGAAACTCTCTTACTAATAGGTTTTGAAACTGTTTCATTGCTATTTGTTTCTCAATAAAATTATTAGGAAAAAAAGATGTATGAACAAAGAAAATGTATTATTTACAAACAGTGAAGTGGTATTCTGACAAGGAAAGATAACCTTATGTCATTTGTGGGAAAATGGAAGCACCTTGAAACCATAATGCTAAGCGAAATAACTAAGACAAATAAGTTAAAAATTGCATGGTTTGTCTTGAAGAAGAAACTCAATTATAAATAAAAATCAAAGCAGAGTATAGATTTACATTTCTCAAATAAGAAAAGGATCAAGAGACAGATGGGGGAAGGGAAAAAAGATAAGTGAGGAATTAAGTTGTGTTTTTTACATGCAACTAATGCACAGGAGGACTGTACACAGGATGGACTGTAATATGTACTCATGAAAATTTTTAAATAGAAAATACAAGCACTAGGGGCTGATAACAGTTCATTGGAAGAGTCAGAAACAGGAGTCGTCTATATCAGTGTGACTTTTTGGTGTACTCTGGGAAGTATCAAGTCTGGCATGGAATTTATAAGACTCCACAACTGGACCATGTGCAGTAAGATTCATTAAAACAGGGTTTCTGAGCAGCAAATAGCACAAATAGGACTGTGCAAATGTCTGTGATATAAAATTTATACTAATGCAATGCCTGTGATATAAAATTTATACTTGAGAATGGAAAATAATTATAATAGAACATTAGAAACAATACAGAATTTCACTAAACAAAATGATACAGATTCAACAGTATTTTTAGCAATATGTCTTTATTATTAATATTTTTTTAAAAAAATTAACTCACTTGCTTGGTTATATATTCAATTCTATTCCTAAGGCTTCATTGGGAAATCACCATGGACTTCAAAATTTTATTTGAATCCAATATTTATTTTCAATCTTTCTTTGTATCAACCACAAAAACTAATGAATGTCTGTCAGTGTTTTGGAAACAGGCCTAAGTTGCAAATTAGAAGTGGTAAATATTATTTCATCCAAATTTGATTGATTTAAAAATTTATAGAAATATTTCTATAGCTGTAATATTGCTAAAGACAGGCAAGGTTTCTGTTTCTGAGAGTTTGAAAATAAATATTAAGCCAAAGCATCATTTTATGAACTTCATTTTTTTTTTGCTTTTACTGGGTGAGATGATCTTGGTACATTTTCCTCTCAAGTGACTCCGTATAACATGCATGGCGCAATTACACAGGAGTCTAGTTGTAGCAAGGGCTCTGTATCCCAGGTAACACCGCAGGAACATGAAAACTCATCTTCCACCTAGAAAATTAGTTGAGCCAATGTCCAATGTATGCTTTGGGCTAACTGTAAAGAAACGATCTCAGTTTTAAAAACACAAAATCCCCTTAGATCTCTCCATTTCTTTAAATGTTATTGATGGATTACCAGGAGCTCAGTAATTGCTAAAGCTGACCATTATTTTATATTTAGACTGTGCAGATCAAAGTGAGATCATGTAGGTACAGGAGGAAAATGATCACAATTAGTCAGTGATGCTTACATTTATTTTAATTAACTCCTCTTTAGACTTCCTATCCTTGAGAGCTTTCCAAGTACATTTTATGACTGAGCCTCTTATTTAACAACTGAGCACATCCGCCTCGATCTCTCTCCACTCTGATTCATTCTCCTTCTTCAGAAGTTTAACTAGCCTCCTTGGCTAAAGGGAATGTTAAACATATTTTTTTTATTCATTTCTGAGAATGGGAACAATGCACTCATGTGTTAAACCAGCATACACCATTAGATTTTCAAAGTACACCCTGAATCCATGCCAGATATCTTAAAGATAAGCCCGTGGCAGTATTGAGCACAACAAAGAGGCAAAATTGGTAGCTTTCCATGAATCTAACAAAATTTCTGCTGCCATTATCATTATTTAATGTTAAATTTTATATTTTCTTGGAGCCCTACAGAGAATGTAAAAAATAAGACAAGGGTTACATAACTGTCACTATTTTCTGGTCATCATCGCTTTTGAAACTATGTAAAAGAATCCAGTTGACCATCTTGCATTATTTATTGAAGTCAGAACATGACCAAATTTAAATTTCAACAACCGTTACAGTATACTGGAAAATGCATTTCAAAAATAAGGTAGATTATTTTGCACATTTGTAGATATTATAAAATTTACAGATGAAGAGCTATCATTTTCTTCTCATGGAATGCCCTTTATGTCGCATTGTCGAACTCTAGATCCTAGAGCTCCTACTAATGTGACATCTTACATAATTGGACTATCAAGTACCTATATTTGGGAATCTGATTGTCGTATTTTGGTTTTTGTATTGTTTTGTTTTGTTACCGGAAATTAAGCTCAGACTTGCATATGCCAGGTAGGTGCTGTGCTGCTGAGCTGAATCTCCCACTTGAGATTATGATTCTCAAATCAAGCTGCATGAAAGCTTTGGCATTGTTTTGCATTACTTGACTAAAAATTTTGTTGTTGTTGTTCCAGGAACTAAACTTAGTATCTCACGATTGCCTGTCAGGCACTGTGGTACTGAGCTATGTCCTCGGCCCATATTTGATGAAAAACAGAGGGAAAGCAGAAAGAAAAAAGGAAGGGGGGACTGTATTTGCATGCTGTAAATTGTAAGAATAAAAAGCTGACTAAAGGATTTTACAGCAGAAATTTCACATTAAAACTGGATGCATTATGATTCATATTCTACTTGAATCAGAATGTCAAAAAGAAGCAAAAGTTTATAAGCAAAAGCTACTCAAGTATTACAGAAGTTTGTTGTAACAATTTGAAAAACACTAATGTGCAAAGTGTACTGATATTGTTCCAGCACAATAAGATACTTTCAGAGAGTATACATGAATACCCAAAGAAAAGTAAGTATATTTCAGGTTGGGGAGATAGCTCAGAGGTCTAAGCATCTGCCTGGAAAGTTCAAAGACCCAGCTTAGATCCCCAGTACAGCATGCCATGCTGGTGCTCTCCGTGTTGGCCCTAAAACCGGGCATGGTGGGGTATGCCTGTATTCCCAGCACTGGGGAGACTGAGACAAGAGGATCACTACAAGTCCAAGCTGCATAGTGAGACCCTGTACCAAATAAATAAATAAGTAAATAAAATATTAATATATATTATATATATAGCTTCTGAATATGGAGATTTCCTTTTTATGCATAAAGTATATTTTTTTGCTTTTTATGCAATAATTTATTTCTCTGCTAACACGATACAATTCACACGGAAAGAAATATTACGTTAAATCAAATATTAGCTTGTATTCATTCAGCATCAATGTGTTGTTTAACCTTTAGCTAAAGTATTTCTAATTCTCAAAAACCTGGAAGATAAGAGCAGGGAAACATGATGTATAATAAAGGCTGGGTAATATGTGCACAAAATTAAGAGAAATCAACAAAGTGAAGAGAAATCAGCCAAATCTGGGCTCCATCCTTGTCACCTGCAAAAGATGAACATAGGAAAAGTTGCCTCTAAGAGCTGACAATTCCCTCTTCTCTGCATAATTTTCTTGACTATTTAATATAATAACTTTCCTGCAGGATGCTTCCATACTGAAACATATCAGGCAAACCTTCTCCTCAATAACATTTACTGATTAGTTTTAAATACATCTATCTGCATAAAGTATTCTTAGTAAAATCTATTTTTTTCCAACTTTTATGCAAGTTTTTGTTGATTTTAGTATAAACAAGAGGTGATTCTACTCTCAAAAAATTCAGAATTTATTTCTGATATAGATTTGTATATCAATTTTTGAAGGTCAAAAGTTTGTCATTGTAAGAGAAAGAGACCAATGTCTAAGAGCTCCTTTTCTGTAGGAAAGAATCTTTGTTTCACTTAAGTTTCATGATAGCTCCAAGACAGTGCTACATGAATATGTAAGAAAAACAAAGTTGGAACTTGAAGCACCTCTGGATTCTAAGTGTAAACACATTCAACTCTGCTGTTCAGAGTGGTTCTGAAGAAATTTAGTTTCACCTGAAAAATGTTAAGAACTAAGAAGTGTTGCTTTTACCTTTCCATGAGATAGAGCTGGAAAAAAAACAAAATGTTCTTAGGCAAAATCTTCCAATATGCTTTCTCTTACTATTTTGAACTGCTTAGTACTATACATACATAATTGCCGTCTAGACTCGGCCACTTATGATTCCTATGCAACTATATCTTACTACCCACAGAATGACCTTCTTTTCATAGTCTTCCATTGTCTCTGCCATCTTTGGTCACCACCACTCTCCTCTTGACTTTAGCTTACCAATTTCTACCAAGTTACTAAGGGTCAAGGCTGGGATCACATGAACTCGTGAAGCCAAGAAGTGATGCACAGTAAACTTGATTGATACATCCTGTTGTGTTTACCTTCTGAAGCTCCAAGGCATCAACAAAAAACCCAAGAAATCCCTTCTGTTCAAGTTGTAGGCAATAGTATTTCCTAAGTCCTCTCTCAAATAATAAAAAAAGAACAAAAAAATTCTTTTAACTTTTCATAGATGAAGACACAAATCTTGTAAAGTGTAATTGGTATATTCCTTGTAAGAAAAAAAAAAGACTAAGTTTATACCCAGATTTTCATCAGAAATACACCCCAATGAAGGAAGTAACAATGAAAGTTTGTGAGAAAAATTCTGATTGTACTTTGCTCATACCCAAAATAAATTCTATCAAACATGATGAATGACAACTCAAATACAAACTTTATTCTATTAAAAACAAGGAGCTTTTCTAATGGAAGATTATTTTCTCTAATGTGTTATTTCCTGATCAATTAAAAAATATCTAATTTGAATCAGAACAAGCAAGTAAATTTAACCGCCAATATTTAAAAAAATAAAACAAGAAAATAAAGGAACACATCAAGTACAAAAACATTAGAATTAGCAGGAAGACAAAATATGGGAAACTATGTACTTAAAATAAAAGTTTTTTCCTTATACAGAAATTGCAAGTAGGGCCAGGTAGATAGCTCAGTAGAATAAGCACTTCACTGACAAGCACAAAGTCCTGAGTTCCATCCACTTGGCTGACACTGACAAAGGTTCTACAATCTGAGGTACAGGATCTCAGGATAAATC
>NW_004524694.1:8311772-8312452 GCF_000260255.1 Octodon degus | reverse complement strand
GAATTTGAGAGGAGACCTGGTGCTGGGAGCACGAGGCCAGCAACAGAGACTGGGTGTGATAGCGCTGGCCTGTAATCCCAGCACTGGGAAGGGCAGCTCAAGTCTGAGCTGCATAGTGAGAGCCTATACCGCTAAAAGGAGAAAAAGAATTTGGGAGGAGTCATCCAACAAAGTGACACAAGACCTAGAATTGAGGAGAAACAATCCGTCCTGATGAGGAGCCGATGCTTCAGGATTGTCGAGACGATCACATAAAGACAAAGTCACAGTCCTAGTACTGGGTTGGTTCCTGACAGAGCTATGAAGTTTATTATAAAGATTCTCCCAAAAAAATCTGCCAATTGAAATGTACAGCTGCTGTTGGACCCAATAGCTACCATAGAGCATGGAGAATAGCTAAGGAAGAGAGACAAGGGTTTCATACTGCCTTACATGCATCGTCATGGGTGACCGTCCAGCACAGACGGCAGTAAGCCCCCATTTTACAGATGAGTAGGCTGAGGTTTGTAAAGCTTACTTAATTTTCATATGAGTCACTGGGATTTGAGCACAGAAAGCCTGTTTTCCATGCTATTGTTTTATTTACTTTCCCTTTAACATTACTGAAGTAAAACTGACAAAATAAAATTTGCATATATTTAAGGAATACAGCTGGATATCTTCACATGTATTGTAAAAGT
>NW_004524694.1:8308977-8310502 GCF_000260255.1 Octodon degus | reverse complement strand
ATTTCATTCCGTCTGCATTACAAATGTCTTGCATCTCAGATGCTCTGAAGACACAGTTTCAAGAAGACAGCCATAATTTTCATTATAGGCCACATTATTTTATCTAGAGAATTTATTTTCTAGTCAGTTTCTTTTCATTTCCAGAAAACTACTTATATGATTCTTGATTTTATGGATGTTGTTGGGTGTGGGGTTTTGGGGATGTGTTTTGGAAGACTGTTATTTTCTAGTCTACCGCTTCCTAAACCTCCTCAAGATTGTTGCATATGTATGTACCCCATGTCTAAATACTTCCAGCCTCCCTGCACTCCTCTCATTAGTGTATTGAAATTACAGTAACTTAGGTTTTCCATCCTGATTGCTGGCTCCATCCAAGGTAAAGAATATTGACAATAGTTATCTGTACAACAACCTGCCTTCTTGTTCTACAGGCTTCTGCCTCATGACACCTCTGCATTCTTGTTTGGCCTCTTCTCTGTTTGATCTGAACCCCATGCTGCCCTCCTAGCTATCTAAGCTATTAGCTGATAAGTGTGCTCCACCTCCCCTCAGTGCAGTCCAGTTTTCCAGTAATGCAGCGGCCTCTATCATTGCAACAACCTTACCATCCCACTGCGATTCACCAATCACTCCATCATCAGCTACTTTGCTATTTTTCCTAGATTCCATATACTATTACTGCAAGAAATAGTTTGAAACCCCCTATAAATTTTATAGTTTGAATTTCCATTGTCAGGTTCATAACTTTCTGTGATTCTCTGTTGAAGATACCAAAGTCCTTTCTGTAGTTTTCAATTTTTCACCTTCCCAAGAAGAGCTATAAAGTTGAGTCATGTACTTATAACCAAATATACTGAATTATTGACACTTACATTTTTCTATACTCTAGCCTTAAAAGAAAATGAATGATGCTTTTCCTATCTGAATTTTCTCTCTGGGTCTGAGATGGGCAAAAAAGAGACATGGATGTTTTCATTTTTTATCTTATTTTTTTAATGAGAATAAAAATTAGTAAAAAAAATAAAAGTGATACAGAACTTCATTAAACTAAATGATAGAAATTCAACAATGGTATTTTTATTGCATGTTGTTGTTTTCAAATTAGCTGTTTAGATTACTAGTTATAAGCATGGAAAATTGGTCAAAACAATCTATAAAAGAAAAAAAAATATGCATTAACGGTTCCTTTCAATAAACCAGTGTAATTCAATGGTATAATTATCTAAGTTCTCCTATATTTCCCTTCCTTCTTTGTTTTCTCCTTTCCCTCATCACTGTTTTTCCTTCACTTTCAACTGATCATTTCCAATTCATAGTATCTACTGTACATTTCATACTGTTTACTTTTTCAGGTCCTTACACTAGAAAACAATATAACATTTACACATATGGATCTGACTTATCCTACTTACGAAAATGGTCTTTAGTTGCATCCATTTACCTACAAAAGCATAGAGATAATTGTTCTTTATAGCTGAATAATACTCCATTGTGTAAAACTATCACTTCCTTTATATCCATTCCT
>NW_004524694.1:8302508-8308877 GCF_000260255.1 Octodon degus | reverse complement strand
GCAGTGTGTTAATTATTGAAACTGTCCTAATGATTTGATTTGAAACTGTCTCATTGCTATTTGTTTATCAATAAAATTATGAAAAAAAAAAAAGTCCTGAGTTCAATTCCCGGTTCCAGAAAAAACAAAATTGCAAGTAAAGAAATGAAAAATGGTAGTAAAAGCTATAAATTAAAAGATAACATAAGCTTGTGATCGTGATGTCAAAAAATGTCAACAAGACATGTTACCCTAGTTTCTCTTCATTGGACACAGTACCTGAGACAACGTAAAGGAGTTGAAGCTTTTTTATCTCACAGTTTTAGGAGATTCAGCCACATTCAGCTGCCCCTAAGGTAGGAAAGGTGCTGAGCAAATGTCTGGTGGAGGAGACCTGCTTCTCTCCTTCAAGCAGGGAGCAGGGGTGGAAAAAGGAGCAGCCAGGACGGCCTTGGTGCTCCTGCGCACGTCCTTCCGGACAATTTCCTGCCTCGCAGGTGGATAAGCAGCTCGAACACTTCCTGGGATTACTCCCGAAGGTGTGAGGGTCTCCTCAGAACCAGTCTCCTTCCAAAACCCCAAGCTCTTAACACATTGGTCTTTTGTTCACATTTTAGATGTGAGTCATAACATAGGTCAACGGATCCAATTCAATACAATATTTTAAATATGTGCCATTTAATGTACTTTAGGTTGACTTCAAAGAAGAGTAATATTCATAATATTATAATTATGAATAATAATTGTAATAATCATAATTTTCATTTTCACCACTAAAAAAAGTCTCAATAATAATTCTTAAATACAAATGAGAAGAAAATTTAATGGAACATTGCAAAAACAAAATCCCACTCAAGAAACCCCATATATCAATAATAATTCTGCTTTTGCAGGCCCTTAATGTCAGAGATTTAAAGAACTTGAGAAAAATGGAAAAACCTGAAAGCAGAAGCAGACAAATAATCCACAGTTATGATCTAACCTCCAAACTCTCACGTTTCCAGCAACTAGAAAAACTTATAAATTAAAAAGTAGCGAGTAATATGAGAAATGGAATTATGCTACTTATGAAACTGGAATTTATAAGGCACTACTCCTATCAATGCCATTTTACCCATTTTTCTCAAATATACTTGGAACATTCATGAGGCTAGAACAATGCCAGGGGGCATAAAAAATTTTAATTAAAAAAATAGAACTCATAAAATACGTGTTCAGAACATAACATATGTAGAGTATGAATCAATAATAGAAAATCATGTAAAATCAAAAAAATATCTAAAATTTCTAAATAACTCATGAATCAAAGAAATGAGCATCAGAGGAAAATTAAACTATTACAAAGGAAACAAGGGACATTGCTTTTGTTCCCGCAGTGAATTTACCAGTTTTTGACTAATGTCAAATAAACACTTTGGACAAATCTATTGCCACAAATTCAACAACTAAGATGAAATGTATCAGAATATCCATTTAAAAAGAAATAGATAGTCTAAGTATAAAACATGGGTTTCCCCATTTGCCTTCCCTGAGCAAAATGATTAAAGAGAAATTATCTTGTCCCACATTTAAAATATACAATACAGTTCATTTATATTCACAGTCCACCAAAAATGTATGTATCACCCAGGAAAAAGACAAACTTACAGAAATATTTTAATACTTAATTTATCGAGACATCATGAGTTCAATAAAAGCTACCTTTGGCCTTTACAAGTTACAAGATATGTAACTTAGAGGTGGCCGTGAGCTTCCAGACATGTATCAACGTGGTGAACAGCTGCGTGGGGATCCTTGGTCAAAGCATCAGTTAAGATTGTTGGACGTACATTTTCAATTTCTTCTCTATGGCCCAGCCATGTAGTGGGTTTTCTGTGATACATGGCATGCTGCAGGGGTCCCCATAGTAAAAAGTCTACAGGTGTTAAATCAGGAGACTTTTTGTCCCCAGGGTGTAGACTCTTTGGACACGTAGACACTTTGAACACTGAGCTCACTGATTAGTGACACTCATCTGGGCAAAATAGTACATGCCTATAATATACTTGGATTATCTTAAATAGCTACAACCACTCTTCTTTTGTACCTCCTCCCCAATCCTTTTCTGGATTCCAAAAATTTATGGTTGTTAATATTTTTGTTATAACATGAGAAAAGAATTTTTATTATAACATGATAAAAGAGGGTAAGTGGGATGTAGGTTGGATACCTACAGGCAATCAGTTTACCCTCAAAATAACCAAAAAAAGGTAAAAAAGCTAGTGCTAAAATTTCATAAGATTTGAAGGACTAGGAAATGTAAATGTACAGAAGTGCAAGTAAACATATAAGTGATACCAAAGCAGTTGATGTTAACTTCTGTGTATTGAAAAAATATTCAGTATTTCCTCACTTGATTTCACATAGAGTTTAGAAATATATCCAAGGTCAGTCTTGTTCATACCACAATCAGTCTTTTTTTTCTGTTGAGACACACAAAAGATGTTGTTATGAAAGATGTCCTCATGGGTCTCTTTTGTGTCTGATAGTTGCTTACACCATGCTGTACTTTATGCGTACACCATATTCTACACCATACATACTTTATGAGTATCCACATTCCAGTGTCTGAGTTCAAGTTTATTCTTTTCAACAAATACATAACTATTGGTGTGCTACCTTGAGGTATTCAACTGATTGAAAAATAGTAATCTAAACTATATCATTTTTCTACCCCCGCAAAACTTGTCTCACTTCTACCCCATACAATTTCTCTGATATATTTCTTACAAAATGTTTCACAAGATTTACCTTGTCAACAAAATAAACACAAATCTGTATATCATATAACTGTTACCTATAAATCCAGCTGTATATTTATTGTTTCCTTTAATACAGTTATAGTACAACCAATCCAGGCATCTGGTAGCTTCACAGATCTTTACCTGCAGGCCGTCATTTCCTTCTTCCCGTGTTCATCCAACAAATATTTATTGATATTAATGGCTGCATTAGGCAGTGCTTTATATTGAGATATTGATAGTGAAATGATGAATAAAATGTTTTCTGCTCCCTTAGGATGTGGTAAGCAACTAAAGACACACTTCTAGAAAGTGAGCCTAACAAGCTTCGCCCAAAGGGGCTTTATTGGCAGCACATCAGATTGAACTGAGCCTTTAATGCCCATGAGAGCTTGATCTCTTTTGTCCGTCTCTTGCCTCCATCAGACCTCCCTGGCCAAACAGACGTGGTCACAGATTCATTTGGATACAACGCTCCATTACTGCTCTGCCGCAGTCCATTGTCAGCATTATGTCCACCTTGCCTCTGTGCCCTAGTCTTAATCTTCAGCTGCACAGGATTCTACATCAGCTCAACCTGCAGAGAGCGACCAGCATTAACCTTTGCAAATACTCGGATGTCCCTCTTTTCAGAGTTTTATGCACTGTTTTAGGATATTTGGGGTCTTCCAAAACACATAACAAGTTAAGAGAACTCCAGTATCAAATAACAAATTTCTATTTTCAGGTCCACTACTGTGACATATTCTGTGGGACTCTACTAAGACAGTTCTGGTATGTCAAATCATTTACTATTGTGTAGTACAGTCAAGCCTTAAGTAGTCCTTCAACTGTACTAATAACCTGAACAAGTATAGTAACATTATGGTGTTTCCCATATATGCTGTCACATATTTAATTATTACAACAGTTCTCAAAATTTTCCTGAGATATGCTAGAAATGACATTCCCTTCTTGATTAATGTCTTTAGTTCAGCATATTTATTAGTCTGAATAAAATATTGACGATATCAATGATTTTTAAGCAAGGAAAATATAGTAAACTTGGGTAATTTTGTGGATTTCACTTAAAATGCAGAGCTTGGCATCTAGCTGTTTCTCAAAGGCTCAAAAGGATCAAAAATAACTGAGCATGATAGATTTTTAAGTTTATCTCCAAGTGACTCACACATTCTCAGAGTTCTAACTCACTAACATAAATCTAATAGCAGGAAATGTCCAAAAGCTTGGCATTCGCTATGTTGCCCATTGTGCAACTTTCATAGTAAAATCCCTCGTTTCCTTTTTAGTGGTGCTTGTCATCCAGATGCAGGTAATATACACCGCCAGAGAGGTTCTGGGTGTACTGACTGCTGGCTGATTTGATTCTGATATTCTCTCGAGATTTCTAGCACAGCTCAGAAAAGCGAACCACCTCAAAAGCCTTTAAACACCTTACCCAATAGTGTTCACAGGATAGAGCTGTTACCTCCATCTTTGTATCTCCTTCCACCCGAATCTAATTTAATTATTCACTGATGAGTCTTTAAAAAATCCTAAACCAACCCAGGATTTATCAGCGGTTCGTTTATCACAGCCCATGAGGTCACTGAGTTCGACCTATGAGGGAAGCAGTTTTAGAATTCCGTCTGGAGGGGTCGTTCTCAGAGCCCGTGCTCTTGATCTCGGTTGTTTCTTGAAAGCTACTTCAGAGCTGTTTAATTTTGAGGAATGGTAATAAAACGGGAGCAGAAAATGAAGCCCCTGGGTTAAAAATATCCAGTGATTGAGTCCAAATGAGCTGGTTCTTGGTATGTGCAACAAGATCTCAATCCACTCTTGGGGAACCTTGTAGCTAAGTAGGTAAAATGTAACTCATAACTGTCCTTCCAGAGAAGATGGGGAATAAAGCATCCTCCCCCTGAGGCCAGGGAATGAAACTACCTCACAGGACACTGAATTCCCTTCACATCTTCATTCCTCTAAATTAATTTAATGACATTCAATATCAGAGATTCAGAGAGACCACTTGATGCAGGAATCTGGCAAAGAGGCATATTTATTCATCCTAAGTGCCCTGAGATCCTATGAGCAGGAAGATCGTGCTGGGGCCCAAAGAAGCAACCACTGCACCTACACCATGTCCTTACACAACACTTGGCACTTAGTAGTATTTTCCTAATTTTTTTAAAAAATTATCAAACTATAGATATATTAATATCCTGAGAGTCTAGTGATTCCATATACTTCAAATATTTATTTAGCAAATCTACAGTTTTTAAAAGTCATATCTCTATTATACATAAATGGATAAAAAGCTCTTCTCGTTCAACCAGACCGTTAGCTGCCAAGTTCCAGCGGCCACACTCTATGTTCCTTTGGCACCTCTATAAACTCTTCTCATTTCTCTGGGTTACACTGTCTCATCCTTTGGCAGTGCCTTGTGTTTTTTACTTTAGTAGTGTGTTTGTTAGGAAAGAGGGTGATTGAATTCTGGTGTGCATTAATGTGAATGTTCATGGTATTTTTATCCTTTTGAGGCAAGTACCTGTGTTATATCTTTTGACACTGATGTTCTAATATAGCTCATTCATGTCAGCTTTCTTTAATCCCATCTACCTTGACTGGAAAATCATTTGAGGAAGGTGAGGAAGGTGGGGGAATCATTTTTATGCTTGCTCATGCTATAATTATTTCAGAGGCTGAGGAAATTTAACAATGTGCTGCACTTTCAGCTCTTTGTGATAGTCATCATCTTTGATCAATGTTTTAAAGCTTCACTGCTGATAGAAAGGATGAAAAGCAATTATACAGCATTACTGTTGAGCTGTTATTCAAGGTCCATCGTATTTTTTATTCTTTTTCCTCCTGTGCTCTTAAAAGGAACATGTTTTCTAACAGTCTGAAACAAAACATTGTATTTCATTGGAATGGTTTGTAAACCTCATTTCTTTCAATTAAAGGCCTTTGTTTTAGATGGAGTTAATTGTTTTAGATATGTTGTGCTTCTACAAAAAGTGATATTTTTTGATCTTTCTTATTTTCATTTCGCTGATTTTTTAGCATGCTTGCTACTCCATTTAGATTTAGTTCTACAGTACAATATGCTCTGTAGCAATTAGACCTTATGTAACTATTAATTAGAAACAGAAAATTCATAACTATGATTCATTGCATATCTGGTTCTCCATATACTTTAGAATAACCATGAGCTAAATATCAAATATTCCATATTTAACACATATTTTACTGTTTGGAAATGATAGTCACAATGAAATAGTTTACTGCAGTCAGGGATGAAATATTTTATTTTTAAGATAAAGTTTAATACAGTGAAAATGTTTTAACCTTAATACCACATATAATAAAAGACACGGACTTACTTGTGCTTACACAATATTCTACATGGCACACACGTGCAGCAGGGACAAATGAAGTGCACTAAGTGATATCATAATGTGGCTAATAAGTTTGTCAAACATAAAATGATAATTTTCGGCCGGTGAGATAGATCAGCAGTCTAACCGCCTGTCTGGCAAGCACAAGGACCCAGGTTCAATCCCCTGTACCGCATGCTGCGCCGGCTATAGGCAGGAGGCCAGCCATCAAAACCAAGAGTAGACCACTGCCA
>NW_004524694.1:8289255-8296123 GCF_000260255.1 Octodon degus | reverse complement strand
TCTATGACAAAAATTGGACTGCTATAAACATGGGTACATATATATCATGGTGGCATGATGTTTTCAGTTCTTCTGGAAAAACACCCAGGGGAGGAATGCATTATACCTTTAATAAAAGTTTTAGATTCACAACGCAGTTAGGTTCTTAAATATACAACAAGCCATGCCCATTTCCTCCATGGGCCTTTCCATCTCTAAAGAGACCATCCTTTGTACCTATGAAACAGGAGTAGTTGTCTCGGCACCTATAATGGCTATCACATACGAATGGCCTATCATGCTTCCTTTGTAGAAAAAAGCTTTCTGCTTTCCTCTGTAAATCAAATCCCCTCTTTCCATAGATTCACAGATTCCACAGAGTTCCAGCTCTAATTCCCCATAAATAGATATTATTTCAGACTAGTGAGACAGGGAATCTCATCCTGAATGCCTGTACTCCATTTGAGTATGTTATTTTTTTCTAATAACTTTTAAGACTTTTAATGTTATTTATATCTGATTTATAATTCTTGGGAAAAACTCACAATAGCACATTGTTTACTTTAATGTTTTATGGTACTATCAGTTTAAAAACATAATCAGCTCTTAAATTATAGGCAATCCAGCAAACAAGATGCAAACACATTTAGAAGAATGAAGAACTGACTGATACATCCTTTATCTTTCATAACTAACACATAAGTGCAGAATTAGATGCTCTAATTTAAATGACCTTTTTATAATGAACACTTCCAATCTAGTTATACAACAGTAAACCTCATGCTTCACAGAGGAGCTAAATAAATACTTTTAAGCCTCTTACTGAAGAATCCTGAAAACTCTTCTGGGACAGGAATCAGCAAACGTATTTTGTAGATATGGTGAGTCACACAGAATCCAGTCTGATTGCCCCCAAATGGTAAAAGATTCAACTCACCATGTCAAAAGGATAAATTCACTGAATCCTATTGCAGCAAATAAATTAGATTAAGTAAGTTACATTTTAAAACTTAAAAAAACCCTGAACTTCTGCAGGCTCTCTCCAGTACACAGTTTAATCATTTCACGTGTCTGTACAAACTAATCCCATAACTGCTTAAGCTCGCTGGTGTAAGACTCCGCGTCCAGCCCTGCCTGTGTTCCTCTGCTGCAGGGTTGATCTGGATCTGCTCTACACCGTGTTCTTGTTCTCCCGCCCTCTACCCCTCTGCATCACTCTGCTACCTGGCTTCCCTCTTTAGAATTTAGATCAAATAAAAACGTAAACTTCAAAAATAAGAGAGATTATTAATGAAATGACTCAAAATTCCACAAGACAGAGGAAAGTGAATGGAGGGGCTGAGAACCTCTGGGATGGAGAAATGGCTGTCAATAAGTCTCTAAATTTTTTTGATGTTGTGGCTTTCATATGTGTTCTGGTTTAGATGCAGTTCAGCCTGAAGAAAAGTCAAAGAGAAAACAATCTGCAAAGAATAATGGTGTCTATCTGAGAATAGCAGAGTATTATAATGGGGTGCACACACTATGGTAACCAGTGGGTGTATTCTAGGAGGCTGAGAGACTGGAAAATGTATTAGCAAACAGGATAGATGTTTATGAAAGCTGCCTTTGCTAATGCCTCTGTTGGGCAAGTATTCTGGTCAAAACATCTTATCTAAATGAATGAAGTCTTAAATACATTAAAAATATAAGTTTGTTACAGGAATCTGTGCATACTCTCAAGAGAGCATGACAGAGAGTACATGTAGAATGTGAAGAAATGACTTGAGGGGCGTCTAGCAAGTCCTGGGAGCAGTCCCCCTCACGAACAGGTAGGCTCGGGTTTCTCCATTCATTCCTTCTGCATTCTCATTTCACCTAAGTCTGAGAACAATTTCTTCTTGGCACCTGTGAAGTTCGCCCGAAGAGGTCACTTCTGTCTTTCTTGTCCTTCTGTAGTGAGATGACATTTCTTTCTTCTTCTTCTTCTTCTTTTTTTACTGTTTAAGGAATTTTTATTAAAGCAAAAGTTTTATAAGCCAAATTATTTTTCATTTCCCAGTTACCAATTCTGTTACTTAGAACAGAACTGTCATCCTGAGCTATTCCACAGTAAAAAATTACAAAATTAAAGAAAGGAATGCTTTAAATTTTTGTGCTTTGCTGAAAATTCTGTTCCCAGGGTCTACAAAACATTAATTTGTTTTTATATCTTACTTTCTTTAGTATTTTTTTGTTTTTAAATCAAATAATCTAGGACTAGCACTGTTCACTAGACCTGGCATTTGCTCCATACATAAGGTTCAAAGTTTCCTTCCCCTTTCTTATTAATTTTATATTTTGCAAAGTTTTTTTCATAGTTATTTAAAGTTTTTTTTTTTTTTTTTTTTTTTTTTTTTTCTGAACCGGGGATTGAACGCAGGCCCTTGTGCTTGCTAGGGAAGCACTTGTTCTACGGAGCCATCTCCCCGGCCCTAAAGTTTTTTGATGTCTGACATTTCTAAGCTAAGCACATTCACTGTGGACAGAAGGTCGGCCTGCAGTCATGCACTGCAGTAGGGAGGGCCGTCAGAGCTCAGAGACCAGACGCAGGGACAGGCAGCCCGCTTGCAGTAACCAGGAGGTGCTCTTCTCTCCCCTGACCTAACTGCAGTTGTGGAGAAGGTGGCCAGAGCTGTGTCCACAATCCTCTCTTAAAAAAATGAAGCAGAACACAAATAGATTGTGTTCAGTGAACTGTGAAATGTGATCATTTTCCAAATGGTCAGGAATGAGTGACAAATATATCTTAAGTGTGTGCATTGCTGGGACCGCAGAGTCATCCACTCATGTGACCAACAAGACAATGACGTGTTCGAGCAGAACACTGCAGGTTCCAGTTTGGACTGTATGCAGCAAGCGAGTAGGGCAGAAAAGCATACAGTGCAGAGATAAGCATTTCATCTAAACTCTCACGGTATGAGCCAGCGTGTGTGTTCTGCAAATGAACACACTGAGTGCCTGGAAGATACCTAGAGATTTAAAAAGGAAGCACACACTTAACATGCTCAACAGCTCACCGTGAAACCCTAAATTACTCAT
The DNA here is from genome assembly GCF_000260255.1 of Octodon degus. Taxonomy (NCBI): domain Eukaryota; kingdom Metazoa; phylum Chordata; class Mammalia; order Rodentia; family Octodontidae; genus Octodon; species Octodon degus. The sequence continues at coordinate 8,293,084 of NW_004524694.1, read as the reverse complement.
CACTCCATAATTAAGAAAATCTCACCTGTGCTGAAAACAGCAATTAGTATATACCATTAATGATTGAGTTATCTGACTAATTTTAAAAATAACTGTAGCAAAGATGCTCCAAGGACATATAAATACTCTTTAAACAAATATAAATGAGAGAATGAATGAATAAATAAATATCTGGATTCTAATAAAAGATAACATAAAAAATTAAATGAAAGTTTCATGGGAAAATAAATACAACAGCCAGAAGTTTAAAATTGACCAGATGAAAAAAATATCTGAATGAAAATGAAAGAGCAAATAACAGTTAACTTAAAGACAAACTGACCGAGATTATAGAGTGTGAGGCCAAACTGACCGAGATTATAGAGTGTGAGACAAACTGACCAAGATTACAGAGTATGAGGCCAGAGAATATGGAGAAGGCTCAGAGACGCTTTGGGGACACTAACACTGTTAGCTTTATTTTATTGCTCTTATTTGAATCTCTCTTTTTCTTTCTTCCTCCTGTTTCATCTTATGTTCTAAACATCACCACCAAAACCAGTGGAACAGCTTGGAACTCCATTGTCTAACATAGTCTTCCCCTCAGGTTGAAGCGGAGGTCTAAGCACCTGCCTGGCAAGGGCAAGGACCTGAGGTTGAGCCTCAGTACCAGTACCACAGGCCGTGCTGGCCCCAGACTGGGAATGGTGACTCACAACTGTAATCCCAGTGCTGGGGAGACTGAGACGGGAGGATCACAAGGAGTCTGAACTGGGTAGTGAGACCCTGTACCAAATAAAAAAATAAACAAGTGAAGGATTTAAATAGTCTTCCCCTTGCACCACAGGTATTTGAGTTCATGTTTTTAAAATTTTATGGAAATTAATTACGCTCTTGAATTTTTAAAATTATGCTTAAGACGAAAGGCAAAAATAAGCTAATATTCTTTAAAATGTGCATATTATTGTTGAGGCAACTGCATCACAAAGAGGAGAAAATAAAGGGGTAGACTATGTTAGACATAACTGTGCTTCGGACATGGTAGTGATGCTGTAGACTGTATGACTTGCATGTATGGCTTGTGATCTCTGACGTGTCCACAGTTACTAAATTTCTTCCCTGGATATAAGACTCATCCTCCATTATTTGGAAGTAAAATTCTACAGCTTCACAATCACATATATTTCTTCATGTATTGGCTTTGGTGGTTATTTTTTCTTATTTGTTTTGTGGGTTTGCTACATTAGCAGGGTGGATTAGATATACTAGAGAACTTATGACTATCAAAACCTAGGTTTTGAGCTATCTGATTCCTTAAAACAAATCAGATTCTAGAGCAACCACCAAAACCCTGTGAAAAGAGAATGCAATTGAAAAGATAAACCCAAATAATTATGAAAAAGATTTAGATAGCAAGAAATAAAATGAAAGGGAAATAATGGAAGAAAATAAAAAGCAACATACAGAAAATAAATAACATTTACTCATTTTATAAATAATTATTTATATTTAAACAAAACATCTTAATTCTATATTTAACCTTTAAAAATTCCTTAGAGGACCAGGGGCATTGTTCTTTGGTTCAGTACCTGCCTGGCCAGCATGAAGTCCTGAGTTCAGTTCCAAGGATCCCCCAAACTCCCAAAAGTTAAAATTATCTTTTTGGGGTTTTTTTTTGTCTTTTTGAGATGGGGGTTCACTATGCAGTTCAGGTTGGCCTTGAGCTCATTTTATAGCACAGGCTGGTCTCGAACTTACCTTTAGAACATCATATATTTTACCTATTCCTCGAAATTTTCCTGTAACTATCAGTGATCAATATTTCAATTTAATTTGATGAAATGAATTCAAAATATTTTTTGAATATTTTTATTTTGTGAATAATTTACTAGATTTTGAAGGTTAAAAAAATCCAAGAAGGTTGTAGTTCACATTTTAAATGAATATATTAATTTCATTGACACTTCTCTCTTTGTTGACTTAGTAAAATAAGGATGAATGACAAAATAAAAGCAGAAAAGCTCTGAAACCAGCCTTGTCTAAGTACTAAACAGCAGGTGAAACATCTTCCATTGTGCAAAAAGTCATTTACTGAACCTGAAGACCAAATAATGTTGCTTGCTCAAAATAGGAAAGCTTATTTGACTATGGTTAAGGAAACAGGAATGATTAATATAGTAGATAAATATTTTATTTTATATCAGAGAAGAGGAAATTTTTATTACAAGCACAAGGAAATACAAAAATAATGAAAGCAAAGGAAACATTTGAATATACTCAAATCATTTTGCCAAAAATTATATTTTAATTGCACACAAAAATGTAGAAAAAGTAGATGCAGACAATCACCATAAAGATGACAGTAGGCTAGAGATCTGAAGGGGCGTTTAAAATAGCTGACTAAGTGAGTTTGAGTAAAAGTAGAGGAAGACCATTTCAAAGACATGATGACTTAATGAATGAAAAAAAAACTAAGTGAATGGTAAACCACAAAATTAATTCACAAAGAAATAACTAGGACAGTGTCTTTAGGAAGTATTTGGGCAGAAAGAAAGGAATCTGTAGGCCAATCCTCTTGAAAGCTTAGAAAACGTCCTTTCAATTAAAAACACGGTAAATACTAGAGTGCACAAAGCTTATATTTAGCTGTCATATGTGTGCTACAACTTAAATAAAATAAAACTGATTCAGAAAATAGCTCACAGAAAAAAGTTTTTCTTTTCAAAACTTCAAGGTCACTGAGTTGAAACCAAGTAAAATGGAAAATAAAATTGAAGTAAGAAATATATTTTAAGTACTCAAATTAAGAATATATCCAGATCAAAATATTGATTTTCTTAAAAGAGGAAGAATCTATAAGTGTGGAACAGTGCTAAGACTGTTTTAGACAATAGATAAAAATGATCTACTGTCTTCTGTGATTATGTTAAAAGCAGAGACCGCGTGGAGCCGTAGGAGCAAGAGGAGAAGAAAAGAAAGTCAAATAAAAGCAGAAAAGAAAAGTGACTTTGGTGCTTGTCCAGGCATGAATAATATCTATGATTACTAGTAAAAAGGTGAGAGGTTTTGCCTCTGAAATGAATCAAACATTGTCAGGGAAGTTCATAAAATTTGATCACATTTCCCAATTCAAGACAAATAATACTCAAATGATTTTAGTGATCCAAACTTTTAAAGACTAGGAAACATAGATGTGCTTATGAAACCCAAAAATGAAATACATAAGGAGACATGAAACCTCTGTGTAGAACAAAATAAAAATTGAATTTTATTATCTTGAAAATCTCCCTCAAAATTCTAAGAAAAGGGCTGGTCTAATAGCTCAGTGGACTAAAGCACCTTTCTTCTTTTGTTCTTTTGTTTCACACTGTATTTGTGGGATGAGTTTGAGAAGGATGAAATAGAAGGCATACAATTGGGTAGATTCCTTCCATACTGAATGACCTAATTCAGCTAGCACAATGTATGAACCACTCTATACCTGAGAGAATCTATGTCAAAAAATGTGGAGTGCATGTTGACGGAAAATGATTAAACTTCAGAAGACACATAGCTTTGACAAATGGAAAATGAATCGAGATTTCCAAAAAGGTTTTAATATAATGGTGACTAGTCCTTAACCAAAAAGATGAAGTTGATAGGAACACAGAACACATCCTACCCTTAGTTTCAAAATCTTGCTCCAACAAAATGCATTTCGAGGAACTGTGGTGTCAGAGAAGGGAAATTTGATTTGACTTTGGAATTAACATGAAACAGCATGGCCAGCAAAAGAGCAAGTGAGATCTCCAATTACATGGATTGCTAGAAATGGAAATCTAGAGTAACTTCTTAGCAAGCACATTCATTT
>NW_004524694.1:8288095-8289155 GCF_000260255.1 Octodon degus | reverse complement strand
GAGAGATTGTGATTGACTCCTGATCCAAAGCTGGGATTACGAGTGTGAGTGCTGCACCCACTCTGGGCAGGTTACCTGCATACAACATGAGAGAGGGAAATCAGTTTGTTCTCTGCTGTTCTTGCCTTTATTCTTACACTTGTTGTGTGTGTTCTTTTCTGCTGCCCTGAACTGCTGCCCTCTTCCATGTGCCATTCTTCCTTGGAGCCAGCCAAGTATAGACTGAAATCTCCACAAACTGTGCTAAATAAATCTTTCTTTCCTTAATTTTAGGCATCAGCTATTGTGCTTCAGCAATGAAAGAACATCAACCAACACAGAACTACATAGTTATAGTAGATCTCTATAATAAAGTAAGAACTGTGCTATAATATAAATGACAATAAACAAATTCAGATATTCATTGTTATTATGTGCTTAAAATTCATTAAATCTCAATAATGGTCAACCCGTATTTACATATCCAAAACCCTTGCCATATGCTTTGCTAAAATTAGACACAAAAGGGATTTTGAATTGAAAAATTGAATAGCTCAAATTCAAAGCAAATTTGATCAGGCTTGAATAACAATTATCTGTATTTTTAATCCAATCTGTTTTAAATCTTATATTCCTTTGTTAAATACTCAGAAGACATCCATGATAGGATTATGTAGATTTTCACCTAATCTTTAATTAAAGAGTTACATACTATCTTTTTTAAAAGAAGTGAAACATTTTTAATGCCAGATTTTAGAATCAACTCCCACTTGTTTTTCATTTTTAACAAAGAACTTAAAAATAGCTGCTCTTTAAACTGAGAAATAATGGTATTATCTAAAATAACTTCATGTTCTCCTGATAGCCCCTCACTTTCTAAGGATGTCTTTGCTCATTTTTTAATGCATTAATCTATTACTTTTTAATCCAAACGTTGGATGAGTCACAATATACACTATTGCATTTTATACCCCTCTTTTCTATTATTTGTACTATTCATATATACTATAAATTATTATGTAATGTTATAAAATTTTTCAGTAACTACGTTGACAGTGATACTGACTGATACAAACACTGA
>NW_004524694.1:8268357-8276430 GCF_000260255.1 Octodon degus | reverse complement strand
ACAGCATGGCCAGCAAAAGAGCAAGTGAGATCTCCAATTACATGGATTGCTAGAAATGGAAATCTAGAGTAACTTCTTAGCAAGCACATTCATTTAGTGCATGCTCTCTCACACGCTAAAAGCTAAGCAAAAACTTAGGGTCAGAAATCCAGCTACTTAATAGCAAACTCCTAACGTTTAGGCTTTTTTTTAAAGTAAACACAGTAAATAAGGCATGAAGAAAGCAAATATTACCTAAAATTACACAATCGATAAGTAATATTGTGTTTTAAATTTCTGCATATCTTGTATACATAATGCTTTTTAACTTAAATAAAATCATAATTGATTTTCCTATACTTAGCAATTAAGTATACATGACTACTTATCAAATTTCAACCATCTTTATGTCTTACAATATTTGTATTTTTAAAAATGAAACTAATACAGACAATAGTCTTGTACTAAATAATGTCAATGGACTCTTCTATCATATGAATCCTCCATTAGATTGACATTTTGAACTCTATACTTAAGAACCTCCTAGTTTCTCAGTAAAATAATAGTGGGTCAGCTTTCTACATATCTTAAATCATTTAGCTTTATTTCTTTATCAGAAATTGTAAAAAGTACCAGATTGTTTTACTTGATACAGCTATTTTCCCTATTTCATATTAGCTCCAGAGAAAATGATTACAATGATTCCTACTCTACATGTCTTTAGAAAGCACTTTTCTTTTGCTTCGCAGTCGCAGAGCATACTTTCTGGAAGCAGACCCTGACAAGAGCCTGGACTGAGAATCATCCTTTGGGATTGGCACAAGACATATTGATGGAAGAGAACAGGACTAATAAAGGGATAACAAAACCTCAGGCAGCAGGACAGTGTGGGGGTGTGTGCTTTTCCAGGTAGAATGTTCCAACGCCTGTGAAAGGACCAGGAAACCTCACCTGACTCAGGTGCTAGATGACCAGCCCCAGGACTCTGCAGGACTGTGGCTATCAACCTCCCTACACAAAGACTTTGAGGTGTCACGAGGGGAGTGCTGTCTACAGCAAGGCTCTTTTGAAGGTAGAATTAGGCAGAATCTATCTAGCTACTGTTGTCTTAGTTACATTCTCATGGTTGAGACATGATACCAGACACCAATGACTGGAAGAGGAAAAGGTTTATGTTGGCTCAGTTTGTAGAGGCTCCAAGGCTCAGGAGAAATGCCCTATGGCATGGTAGGTGAGAAGCGGCAAGAATGCGGGAGGCGGAAGGGAGAGAGATCTTCGCCAGTGGCCCAGCTCCTCCCAGCAGACTCCAGCTCCCACAGTCACAGTCAGCAGTAAGCTCACGAGTGCAGTGCACATACCAGGGATGGCCTTCTCATTATCCAACTCACAACTATGCCAAATCAACCAGTGGAGTAATTTACTGATCACACACTCTTAATCCCAGCAGAACACACGCTATACCCAGCCACCTCTGAAGAGCCCCACCTGTGACGGTATGAGGGTCCTCAGGGACATCCGGACAGGCGCCACAATCAGAAGTGCCCTGCCCTTACCACGCGCATGATGTGTGACCTTGCACACGAGCTTTATTTACCCAGTGCACTCTACTGCAGGGAAAGGTTGCATACGGATATTTTCTTCACTTTCCAAATGAGAAAACTAGATTGTTAGCTAAAATGCGCTGGGCAGTACTTGGGCTTCTAAGTACTTGACACTGGAACAAATAGCAAAGTTCATAGGAAACAATATTTGTGACTTAACATTAATTTTAGTCAGGTATGGTGTTGTATGCCTGTAATCTGAGCAGAGAAGCTGAGGCAGAAGGATCTCAAGTCTCAGCATATTCTAGGAAATGCTAACAATTTAGTGACAATTTTTGTTGAAATAAATTTAAAAATACAAAATAAATTAAAGACTACGGCTATAGTTCAGTCAAAAGTCCCTAGGTTCATTCTCAGTACTAGCTGAACAAATTAATTTCAGTTTACTTGGAAAATATTATTGAAAATCAAATATACAAAAATAATTGAAAAAATAAAGCAATTTGCTATGAAAACATTTTTAAAATACTGTATCTTTCAAATTTCTGTTAAAAATTACTAATGAATCTTTAGATTTAATAGATCTCCATATAAATATATATATGACAGAATTTGAATTTGTCAAATCAAATTTGATTCTTGATGTCAAATTTGATCACCAAAAAATACTATGAAAACCAGTGGAAACAAAATGTTTATTAGACTGATCCCTTGGAAAAAAGAGGTCTAGGACTGGTGAGATAGCTCCGTGGGCTAAGCACCTGCATAGGCAAGAGCATGGGCCTGTGTTCAATCTCCAGCACCACACGCTGCACTAGCCTCACTCCCGGGCACGCTGAGCCGGCCACCAAGTCCAGGCGTGGTGGTGCACTCCTGTAATCCCCGCTTTGGGAAGGCTGAAAATAGGAGGATCACTATGAGTCCAAGCTACATAATGAGACCCTGTGCTGAATACATAATTTTTTAAAAAATGTAATGCAGAAATGAATGAAAAAAGAGCACTTCATCTGGCTTTGTGGAACCATTCGCACTGCAAATGCTGAAAGTCAGAGAATGCGAAAGCTTAGCAGTTGTGGAAGTGGTTTTCCTCATAGGTTTCTGCTGCAGGCATCTTCTTCTCTCAACACACGGTCACTTTTGCATCAAAGTTTTTCCTTCACAGGGCTCTGAGATAGTGTTTCCCTCTCGGAATTCAGGGTCCTGCTTCCTTATCTGTGATCAATGAGGTGAAGAGTTATCATTTATTCATAGCTCATGGAGAGCTTGTGTTTGATGTCTTTTCTATTTGTCTGTTAATATGAATTTATACACATCTGAAAATATAGTCTGCATTTTAATGTTTGAGTAATGATTATGTTATTTGGGCAAATGATCAAACAGTTGCATTGTATTTTTTTTGAGAAAAATCAAAATTGGTGTGCCTTAATTCTTTTTAGATATTTACTTCATATAAGTTCTAAAGTATAAACAATTTTGTCCTAATTTGATTACTAGAGAAAAGGCAAAATAAGTAAAAGTAAATAAGATATCAAGAAAATAAGAGGGCCAGGGAGACGGCTCAGTAGAATTAAGAGCTTGCTTGGCAAGCGCAAGGGCCTGAGTTCAAACCCTAGTTCTGCAAAAAAAGAAAGAAGAAAGAAATAAAGAAAAGGAAAGAAAAGTTAAAAAAAAAGAAAAGAAGATTTTGTTTGTTGTAAAAATTTCAAGGGATATATCTTATTCTTATTACAAATCTAAGTTAGTACTACATTTCTTAAGACATTAATTTTCTGAGGGTGAAACATGCTTATAGAAGGTTCCATTAAAATTGTCTTTGATTATATAGTATAACATGTAGGAAAAGAAACTTCTGTTCAAATGTCAGGGGATTCATATGCCACAATATTAATGTAAGCTTACACAGAGCAAAAACATGCTACAGGAGTGAAGTTGAATTATAATGAATGAGGCAGAAGAGCTCCTTTCAGAAAGAAAGAAATATTGCATCATGGCAAGCTGTCTTGCTAGAGTAAAAAACATGTGGCAAGGCTGTGGCCAGGGTCGGCGAGGATCCCCCATCCTCCTTTGCCCCCTCAGTGCCCTCATTAAATTCAATATTGCATTGAATTAGTGACCAGCCTCAAACTCTACAAAATGTTAATTTGAGTTGTAAATAAATAAGTCAAAACACTCAAGAGTTGCAGCTGGTCCCCAGGTCTTCCCTGACATTTGTTATCTCTCTTTCTCTCTCTCTTTTAACATATCTTCTGGATGACTTTTACCCTCCACAATATTTCAGCTATTCCTGTTTACTTGATGAATGAAATCCCTGAGGGTAAAGAGCCTTGGGTTCCTGCACTTGTCAGGTAATCGCTCTTAGAACTCTGCATAGGGTCTAGATCATCAAGAATTGCCCTAAAGAACATCCTGAATTCTAGATATATTGCTGTCTAACTGGACTGTTGAAATTCTAACAATATACCTAATATGTTTTTTCCCTTGCTGCTCAATCATTAAAATAATAAATGTGAAATGATTGAGTGGGACTCATAGTTCAAGGTTCAACAAAAGCTTCTTTTACTGTGAGTTATACTTTGTTCTGGGTTGATACCAAATACTGGAGGTTACTAGGTTACTGGATGTTTAGGTGTGTTGTGCTGGAGAACTAGTTTCAGCTAGCAAATGCAAACTGGAATTTTACAAACAAAGGGATTAACTTTTGCTCTTCTGTAGTGGAAGAGATTCACTAGACTCAGTGTTCCACAAAGCTCCTGATGATCTTTTTCACATATATCATATTAAAGCCTGAATGTTGTTCTTGGTCAATATATTTATTATTTCAGTTGGTTTAGATCCTAAATCCAGTAATGTTCTGGCTCAACATTTTTACTGAGAATCTAAGGCTAAGATAAAGTTGTTTCTCAAACTGGTATTTGTTTGTAGAACCTAGATAACTTTCTGTTTCTCAGCTCATTGACATAGCTGGTAGAGCCCAACTCCTCTGCTTGTAGGAGAGAAGCTTTCTTTCTGATCTCCTCTCAGCCTGGTTTCTATTCTGAGCTCCTAAAGTTTGCCTGCATTCCATGCTGCCTGGTGCTCCCCATCTGCAAGGTCAAACACAGACAGTCTCCCTTCTGCTGAATTCCTGTTTTGTTCCCAATCTGGCCTTCCAAGAAGAACTTCATTACTTTTAAACACTCCCCCAACTAGGTCTACCTGATTGAGAAAAATCTCATCTTAAGGTCATCAACTTATTTGGGGACTCAACTTTTCAAAAGCTCACCACACATCTAACTTAATCATATTCACAAGTTCTAGCCATACCCAGGGAAGAAGGCAATTACACAGGAAGCAGGTTTATACTTTGCCATAACACTTTTGTAGGTTTCCCAGAGTCACGTCACTTATCTACAGAGGTCCACCAAATTGTTCCTGGGCATGCCACAAGGACAGAAGTTGAGCCTTCATTTAAGCCACTTTGAGGGGCCATAGATATACCTCAATGGCATAAATGCCTGCTTGGCAAGCATAAGGTCCTCAGTTCACTCCCTGGTACCAAAAAATAAATAATAAGCCATTTCGTGTTTGCCTGACACTACCAGCAGGGAGCACTTGAGCATTCACTTTCCTGACTGGGAATGACAGTACTAGTCTTACCTCCCAGATTTCCCCCAAATATGCCACTTTTGTTACCATGTTCACATTTCTCTATCCACAGCAGCAGTCTACAGAAACAAAAGGTATCATCCTACTTATGGCATTGGGAACTACTAGTGAAATTTTCACTTACATAATGTAGTAATTCTGTATTGCAGAATATTAAATGAAGGCTAGGAGAGAACCATACTTCTTTCTTCTAATTGGTTTAAAGGGGGTCTTAAGATGCTCACACTGGCGAATATTTAACACCTTCTCTAATACTTCAGACCTCTCATCACTTTGTAAACTCAATCTCACTTGTATGCCATATACACATGTTACTAAGGCGTTCAGTTAATTACTATTTCTGCTTATTAGGTTTATTAACTTGATTCCATGGTCCATGGTCCACGAAATGCCAAGATTGATATCCTTGTGAACTCTTCTGGGAGCACAGAAGTGAGACTACAGATCTGAGTTCAGACTGTGGACTGTAGCTCACCTCACAGAAAGCAGCGATATGTTGGCATACTTTTCACAAAGCAAACTTGGAAAACTTTTACTGGAGAACTAACTACTTACCAAATTTACAGAACTTTCCTGACAGTTTTTCTAACTGATTTCCTGTCCAATCCCTTGTCTCAGATGTGATCTAGAACACAGTGAGTGCAATTACTTAGCACCACTCTATAGAAAAGTAAGGGAGTGAAATCCTAACTGTGTGTCTTTCTCCATCTCATGCACTGGATCTGGCACAAGGGGAACTCTGGGTCTTCCACAGATCCAAAATGACCAGGAAGGATAAAGGTTTTGAATCTGTTCAGGAATTTGAGTAGTCACAATGATGCCCCAACAACACTAAAAAATCCATTAGAAATAGAACTAAATTGTTTCAGAAAGTGTCAAGTTTGATTAACTAAGTGTGATCAACATGAGGGAGATATTTGAGAGAATTAATGGAAGTTTATCTTTTATCAAAGAAATTTTTAAATTTGAAATATTTACCAGTTTTCAGTACACCTCACGTATAAAAGTTGTGCTGCTGTTGGAGTCTCAATACATATTTGCCATTGGGAATGTATCATGCCCGTCAGATCAGTTGTGACAGTCCATTTTCTCTCAAAATTAAATCAGATCATCTATCACATAACTATTCTCCATCCAGGACAACTCAGAAATTGTTTCATCTTTGGGAATTGTCTGTGTCTACGGATGTGGAAGCCGGTATGGGAAGCCCATCATGGATTACCGTTTCTGCACTCTTTTTCTAAAGTCTGTGATTCTTGTTGCTGTGGTTATTCTGAAGAGCCACCCTTAGCACTCTGTGCTGCAGTCCCTTATTTCATGTGTCCCTCCCTGTCTACGTCCTTGGCTACACAGAGAAAGCCAGGCTGCGCTAGCTTGATTTGGTAGCTTCTGAAGGAATAGCAGTTTCATCAAGGAGCCAAAGGTCGGGGTTCAGGGCTGTAGTGCCTGGCTGAATGGGGGCTATTGGGAGTTTCTTCCTCTTTCAATATGCAACTGTCTAGGGAAGGATTGTTGGACTCCAGGATTAGGTTCTCTCTGGTCTGAGTCCTCTCCAAGAAGACTAATGGCAGAATGGCAATGGAAAGGAAATATTTGTTTGCTTAATTAATTTCAAAACAAGGTAAGAAAAAAATCTTTCTTGATCATGTAGGTTCAGAATTCAGATGCTGTGTGCTATAGGGTGAGACTGGACTGTCGAGATCTTGGAAGGTTTAATATTCTCCTTAACAGAAGGCTTTCTCACGCAGTGTCATTACTCATGTTACTCCCCCCTCTTTCTTTATCTTTCAGATGTTTTCTCAAGCAGAATCATTTTAGCTTTCTTATCATTATCTGGATTGCTCCAGCCTTGAAAATTTTCTCCTTGTCATTTCTTTCATATCCAGTCTGACTTTTGCATCAGCCACAGAGCTTCCACTTTTGGCAAAATTCCCAGGACTTTGGCCCAAAGCCTGCAAACATTAATCTCTCAGCTATCCTGCAGTCCACACAGGGAGCTTTTCTAATACAGCAGGCTGTGCTCAAATAGAATTAGAGTGTAAGGGAGCCCTTCGCATCCCCAGTTCAGTGCCTCTCCTGTTCCTTCTAACGGATCAGTGTAGTGTTGCAGTTGGAAGTGGGGCTTCTATGTAACCCAATCCTCCTATCTGCTGGAATTCAGAAGTAGAAACCAACATTTAAGTATCTAAACAATTCTCCAGACTTTATAGATCTGAATTTTGAGAGGATCCATGTCTCTTCGGATACTGATATAGATCTGAGATGTTTTTCTAAAAGATCCTGGGTGGTATCTAAATAGAATTCTTCAGCTTCCCACCATAAACTAGTAAGCTTTTATTTAAAAAATCATTTTTCCATCTTATTCTTGTCCTTAGAGCTTATATAGGGCTAATGGGGGCTACCAGATAGCTCAACAGACTAAAGCTCTTGCTTAGGCAGAGCACAGAGCCTGGGTTCAATCTCCAACCTGCCGCGCTGGCCCCACCCTTGGGGCTGGCTAAGATCAGCAATTGAGACTGGGCATGGTGGCTCCTGCCCGTAATTCCAGTACTTGGGAGGCTGCGAACAGGAGAATCACTATATGTCTGAGCTACGTATTGAGACCTTGTAGGCCCTGTACTAAAAACATAAAAAAGAGCTAATGAACCATGAAAGGGTGTCTGTGGATGAGTTATGGACAGGCTGATCTCTCTAACAAGTTAGTAAATTGGGCACATTTGGTGAAGTTGCTATTTCTTCAGAAACATCCATCAATAGAGAAATCTTACCAGCAGTTTTGCCCCAGGTTCTTACTGCAAGGTGAATCCACAGTGTAAGATTCCCAAAGGGCTGCTCTTCACTGTGCACTCCAGTCGCTCAGGTCAGGCGGTAGATTTCAATCACAGAGCAGCTACTGGACCACCGTCCC
>NW_004524694.1:8249219-8266011 GCF_000260255.1 Octodon degus | reverse complement strand
GAACCGGGGATTGAACTCAGGCCCTTGCACTTGCCAGAGAAGTACTTATTCCACTGAGCCATCTCCCCGGTCCCTAATTTCTATTTTAGCAAGTTTGTTGTGTGGGCAAATGAATTCTAGTGATTTTTTAGTGTTGACTTAATATACAGCTATGTTACTGAATTTGATTACTAAACATACAAGTATTTTAGTGGAGTTTCTGGGTCTTCTAAGTGTAATATAAAGTCATTTGCAAATAATAATAATTTAAATTCTTCCTTTCCTATTCTCCATTGTTTATTTCTCTCTCTTGTCTAACTGCTCTGGCTAATGTTTCCAGAACTATACTGAATAGCAGGGGTGATAGTACCCATCCTTGTCTTGTACCTAACTTTAGAGTGAAAGCTTTCATTTTGAAATGATATGCACTGTTGGCTTTTCATAAATGGCTCTAATCAAACTGAGAAAAAGACATTTTATTATGATATTCTGGAAGGATTTGTCATGAAGGGGTGTTAGACATTGTAAAAGCTTTTTCTAAATCTACTGAGATGATCACATGAGATTTGTCTTTGACTCTGTTAATGTGGTGTATTGCATTTATTATTTTGAAATGTTGAACCACTTCTGCATTCCTGGGATGAATCTCATTTGATCATGGTGTATTATCTTTTTGAGATTTCCTGCATTCTGTTTGCTAATATCTTACTGAGGAGTTCTGATTCTATATTGATTGGGGAGACTGGCCTGTAGTTCTCTGCTTTGATTGGGTCTTTTTCCAGTTTTGTTATCAGATAATATTTGACTCTACAATTGAGTTAGGTAGACTATCTTCCCTTTCCACTTCATTAAAGAGTTTGAGGAGTACTGGCTTTAAGTTATCTCTAAATTTCTTCCAGAATTTGTCCATGAATCTATCCGGACCTCGGCTTTCTTTCTTGGTAAGTTTACAATTATATTTTCAATTTCATTAACTGATATGGGATTATTCATAATTTTTATATCCTCTTGATTCATCTTTGGTAATTCAGAGGTATCTAGAAAGCTGTCAATTTCTTGTACATTGTTCATCACATGACAGAAATGTTTTCAAAGTAGGTATTGATGATCTTCTTAATATACACAGAGTCTGTAGTGATTTCATACTTTTCATTCTTTAATTCATGAATTTGAGTTTTTCTTTCCTTTTTTTGATAAGATTGACTAAGTGATTATCAATTTTATTTATCTATTCTAAGAATCAACTTTCCAATTCATTAATTCTCTATATTGTTTTCTTACACTTAATTATGTTCTTTTCTAGTCTTTGTAATTTTTCATGTCCGTTGAGGTTTGTCTTAAATAGTTGGGTGCTCCTGTGTTGGGTGCATAGATATTTATGAGTGTTGCCACTTTCTCTTGATTTTTTCCCCTAACGTGTATATAGTGGCCTTCTTTATTTCATTTGATCATTCTTGGTTTAAAGTTGAGACTGTCTGAGAACAGGATTGCTACTCTGGCTTTTTTCTTAAGTGCTGGGGCATGTAGTATTGTTTTCCATCCTTTGACTTTCAGCCTATGAGTTTTTTTTTTATTTTGTCTTGTTTTGTTTTGTTTTGCTTTTAGTTAAGTGTGTTTCTTGTATACAGCATATTGTTGGATTTTTTCCCCCTAATCCACTGTGCCAGTCTATTTCTCTTAATTGGTGAATTGAGTCCATTTACATTGATGAGTGTGTTTACTTATGATTGACATGTTATTTACCTGCTGTTGTTTACTCCTTTTTCTCCTGTGTTTGCCCTATTTAGTGGGTTCCTTCTGTTTTCATTTGTGGAGTTCTGATCATTTTGGTCCCTCTCTAGAATATCTTTTCTTAGTCTGTGTAGGGTTGGCTTTGTCATTTTGAAATTCTTTATTTGTTCTTTGTCATGGAAGTATTTCACTTCTCTACCAAACTTGAAAGAGACTTTTTCAGGGTATAGTAGTATGGGCTGGAATTTGTTTTCATAAAGGACTTGAAGTACTCTCCTCTATGCTCTTCTTGCCTTCATGGTTTGTGAAGAGAAGTTGGCCATAATTCTGAAGGGTTTTCCTTTGAATGTTATCTGCTTTTTTTCAGTAGAGGCTTTCAGTATATTACTCTTGTGCTGGATTTCTGGGATCTTGACTATGATATGTCTCAGTGTGTTTTTAATTGGGTTAAAGTTATTTGGCATTCTGTATGCTTCAGTTATCTGAATGTCAGATTGTTTCCTCATATTTGGGAAGTTTTCTACTATTATTTCTGCCCATATTCTTTTTATATCATTTGTATTGACTCCTTCTTTCTCACTGATGCCTATTAGTCTTACATTGTTCATCATCTTTCAGATGATGAATTATTTTTTCCTGCATTCTAGTTGTTTTTAAGAGATCTTTTCTTACCTTTTCACTAGCTGCACCAGCATCTTCAAGATCTGAAACTGTCTTCACTTTCACTCAAACCGTTTTGCAAGCTTGTGATTGAGATTTTTAAGTTCTTCTATATCTCTTTTACTCTGCTTCATGTGATATAATTCTTTCCTGTATTGCTCTTTCAAAGAATCCTTCATTTTTCTAATTTCCTCTATTTTTTTATCAGTGTCTTCTTTAGAAGCAGTTATTAATTCTTTTACTGCAGTATTTTTCAGATTGGGTTTCCTACATATGTTTCTGCATTTGATTCTTTACTTCAGATGATATTAATTCAGATATTTCTTTTTTTATTTCGGAAATTAATTCTGTTCTGAGTTTCTCTCTACCTTTCTGCTGTTTGTTTCTGTACTTCTGATGGTTTTAATTCATTCATTTCAGCTGAGCTAGTGTTCTCTGCACTTGTTATGGGTGGGCTCGAGGCCTGTGATTGCATTTTGCTCCTTCTTTTTTTATAGCACTGATCTCTGAACTTTGGTGTAGAGTTTTGGTGCAGTCATAACCTTAACACCTACTGAAATTCAGGTGCAGATCTATTAAGTTTCAGTTTCCTCTATTGTATGGGCTTTTAGCTTGATTTACACAATTTTTTCTAGGAGCTTAAGATGAAATATTAGGATATTTGTGTTTATTTTGTTTTTTAATTTGAGAATTCACTGTCTTAAATTTCCCTCTTACAACTACTTACATTGCAACCCACAGGTTTCAGTATATTGTATCTGCATTTCTTTTAAGTGTAGTTATTGCTTAATTTCTTCTTTAATTTCATCTGTGACCCATTTAGTTGTTCAGAAGAGTGTGATTTAATTTCCATGTGTTTGTGGAATTTTTACAGGGTTTTTTTTGGCCATTCATTTCCAATTTCACTGTGCTAAGGTCAGATAATATATACATGGTTTAATTTAAAGTCCTTTGCATTTACTTGCATATGTTCTATGGGCTAGTATAAGTTCTATTTTAGAGAACATCCCCTGTGCAAATGAGAAGATGAGTATTTTTATGCTGTTGGGTTGAACACACTCTAAACATCTACTGTGTGTATTTGTTGACAGGTTTGGTTCAGTTCTGATATTTCTTAGTGATTTTTTTTGCCTAGTTAATCCATTTACTTGTGACTTTGGTGCATTGTTTCCCCCATTAAAGTGGTGTTTTTCCTTATTTGGTTTTTCATGTCTGTTCATGTCTATATTTCATGTCTGTTCATGTCTATATTTGTGTTATATAGTTGGGTACTTGGTACATACGTTATTCTGATTGTCATCTCTTCCTCTTGAAGTATTCCCCTAACAAGTATATAGTGACCTTCTTTATCTCTTTTGTTCATTCTTATTTGAAAGTTCACATTGTCTGCAAACAAAATATCGATCCCTCCTTTGTTCTGGTTTCCTGTTGCATGGAGCATTGTTTTATATCCTTTGCCTTTCAGTCTATGAGTTTCTTTTCAAGTTAACTGTATCTTTTGTATAGAGTATTATTGGATCTTGTTTCTTGACCCATTTTTCCACTCTGTTTCTTTTCATTGGTTAATTGAGGTCATTTACATTGACGGTTATAAGTTACATGTATTGATTTATGGTTGTTATTTTTTCAGTGTTGGTTCCCTATTTTTCACTGTGTTTATTGCTTGTCCTGCCTGATCATTTCTTTCTGATGTTGTTCTTGGAGATGTGCCATTTTATCTCTATTTAGACTATCTTTACGTATTGTTATAGGGTTGGTTTGGTGATCATGATTTCTTTAGTTCTTTCTTCATGGAAGTATGTGATTTCTCCTTTAACTTTGAAAGATTCTCTTTCTTTCTTTCTTTTTCTTTTTTGGTACCAGGAAATGAACTTTGGACCCTGCATTTGCCAAGCAGGTGCTTATGCCACTGAACTGTCTCCCTGGCCTGAAAGATAGTTTCTTTCAGAACTTGAAATAGTTCATTTCAAGCTCTTCTTGATTTAGAGGTTTGTGTTGAGAAGCCTGCCATGATTTTGATGGACTTTCCTTCATAGGTAGTCTGTATATTTTCTCTAACCACTTTTAATATTCTGTTCTTATATTGAATTTCTGTCATCTTGAGTATTACAAATCTGGATATAGTTTTTTTTTTTTTTTGGTCACATCTAATTCTTGTTATATATACCATATTTATCTGTATGTCTGATACTGTTGTCAGCTTTGGGAGATTTTCTGCTATTATTTCTGCAAATCATCTTTTTATGTCCATTCTGTTGACTCCTGCATTTTCATTCACATATCATTCTTAATTGTTTTCTCTTGCACTGTCTCATAGCTATTTCTTGATCCCTTGTTATTTTTAACAATTTTGTTTTACCATTTTCCCAATGGTTAACCATGATCCTGTCTTCAAGGTTTGAAAGTCTACCTTGAGTTTCAGTGAAGAGGTTTTGCCAGATTTCAGTAGAATATCTTCTTTTGTGGCTATATGTTTGAATCCATTTCATGAATTTCATTTCTTTCCTCTATTGATCATTGAATTTCCTTCCTTTTCATAACATTGCTTGTTTTTACCTCTAGATAAAAGTTTTCAAATCTATGAATGATAATATTTCTTTTTTACCTGACTGATATTTCTGATTTGATTTCCTCTATTGCTCATGGATTTGTTTCCTGGACTTGATCTCCATGCGCTGGAGGTCTGATATTGTGTCTTCCTCCTGTATTTTGTCATTTTCTATTTAAAATAATTAAAGAGCCAAGGAGATAGCTCAGTGGTCTAAGTCCCTGCCTGGCATGTACAAGAACCCAGGTTTGATCCCATGTAGGCTTCAGAACCCTGGGTGTGCTGTGTCAACCACCAAAACCAGGAGTGGGAGCACATGTCTGTAATCCAAGCAATGGGAGGGCTGCAAACAGGAGGATCACTGTGAGCCTGAGCTGTGCAATGAGACCCTGTACCAAATACATAAATTAATTTTTTTTAATTTTAAAAATAAAATAAAGTAAATAATTAAATTTTGATGTTTGCATTTATCCTTGTAAGTTATTGAAGTAGGTAGCTATATCACCATTAGTTTAGTTCTTTCTATGTAAAGTTTGTTCCTTGAATATGTCTTTTGGGTGCAAGTGGTTCTTGGCTTATGCCTATTCTAAGATTCTGCATTCCCAGCTAATTAGTGAGAAGTTATTGTCTGTCTGGCTCAGTCCCCAATTCGTTCATGCTGGGCTTTGTTGAGGTTATAAACCCAGACCTACCCAGGGGTCTTACAAAAGGGAAAACAACAGATTACAATGAACATGACTAGCTAGAGTTATATACTTAGCAATATCAATAGCACCTAGCACAGTTTAGAAACTGATATATTGTGGTAGCTATTAATTTTGTATCTTAAAGCATAAAAGCAAAATATACACTCATAACAAACCAATCACAATTTGGGAGCTTGCATTCAAAGTGTTTCCCCTTGGTAGAGTGGTTTTACCCTGTGGTTGGGGGATTTAAGGATAACAGATGAAACAAAAATAACTTAAGAGAAAGTAGAAGCAAGGTTGGAAGACAAAGGGTGATAACACAAACTTCAGGAGAGTAAAGGGCAGAAGAGAATGAATGAAGGGAATGAATGAAGTAAGCAAGGGATAGTCTGAACTTGGTCTCTGAGTTTGAAGGATTAGATCATTTTCCATGGCTAGGGTTTTCCCCCAGCCATTCAAAAAAAGAAAAGAAAAGAAAAATAAGAAAAAAGAAAAGAGAACAAGAAAAAATAGAGAGAAAAGAGGTGGTATTTTTCTCTGCCAGTACAGTGTGGTTTTCCTAACTTCCACCTTTTGGCTCTTGTTGTTGTTGTTGCTTCAGACTTTTCCACAAAACTCTCCTTCCTGTCAGTGTTCTGAGCCTTAGTTGGGACCCAACTGTGTCACTGGCGTCCCCTCTGGGCTCTGAGCCTTCCCAAGTGGTTCACCTCACTTGTGGCAACAGCGAGGGATGGGCTATTCCCTGGGTTTCTGTCTTGGTTCCCCTGAGACTTGGAAGTAGTAATGGAGATGGAAGTGGCCACAACACACACTGTTCGCTGGGTCACAGTGGTGACCAAAAAACAGGGAATGAAAGGTGTAAAAAAAGAAAGTTACTTATTATGGTAGTAAAAGTTTGCAAAGTTTAAAAGTAATTTCAATATGTTGTTCAGGAAGTCTATATCACAAAAGCTACACAATTTACTCAAAAAAATTAGAGTATTTTTTAATTGGAAAAAGGTATAATATTCATGAAATGGAAGAGTCAGTATTTTTATGGTACATATGTTTGTTGATTATTTTTAATTTCATCTAGAAATCTAACCAATATTGGAACATTTAGCTTTTTAAAGAAATATGCATGCTAATTAGTGACTGTATGAAAATGCAAAGGAACCAGAAAGGTCAAATTTTTCACGAAAAGAATAAAGTTGGAAGATATAGAGTAACTGATTTCAAGATTTTCTCTAAAATAAAGAAACCATAGGCATAAAAATGTCTACAACAAATTAAATCATGAAAAATCAATCCATATATCCTCGATCAATTTTTAATTAAATAGCCAGGACAACTCAAATGTTCTTCTGAACAAATCTGGAGCTAATGAATATCACTATGAAAAACCAATTTTCTGCTTTTCCTCACATCATATACAAAATTAATGCACAATGAAAAATATGCTTAAATTTGAGGACTAAATCTATAAAGATTTAGGAGTAAATAAAACAAAATTTGTTGAGAGAGATCCTGTTTCTTTTACTGTAACTTCAAGTTCATTAATAATTTCTTCAGAACCTAATCTTTTATTCAAACCATCCAGTGTTTTTTACAGACATTGTATTTGTATTTCTAGAAGTTCAATTTACATCTTTTAGTATGGGCAATGCCCTTCTCTTCTCACACTTTGGCCACTAACTGTGATACATGAGTTTACCTGTGTTAAGAAGTGCTTAGACGGCTAGTGTATCACAACTCTAGTTGTGTCTGTGACGCGTTGCTAGAAATAACTGACTTGTAGATCAGTAAATTACAATGGTGGCAGGTATACAATGGAATGATAAATGTTGTATGTTTCAAGTGGATATACATTATATGATTTATAAGCATTTCAATGTTTTTTTTAATTATAGGTAGAAAATTTTAGATATTTTGTGTGTAAATCTGAAAAGCTCTTATCTATCAGGGCTGTCTAGTTTCCTATTGTCTATTGTATTTAGAAATTGCTCAGTGTTATACCATAAGAGTTACAAATATGCACTTAAATGTGAACTTCACTAATTGAGGCTAAATGACAAGGCTAATATGCCTTATATAGTATCATATTATTTTCAAATAGTAAAGTTTCCAAAAATACTCTTTGGAAACATTTCTTCTTTAATAAATAACAGAAATGAGCAGCAAATCTCTAGGTTAATTTACCTTCCTATGGTTATAGAAATACTAAATAGCTCACATCCTGGTCCAAGGAAAATATAGTAAATGCTTGCTTAGAATTACCTCCCAATTCTGAAGCAGTACACTATTATGAGTCATTTCTTTTCCTGATTCTCAAAGAAATTTTCAAAATAGTCCCTGGTTCCTGTTATAAACTGAACAATCGTGTTTTTGAGCAATGCAAGGGAATATTTCTATAGATAGTCAATAAGCGTTTATATTGCTGGGACACTACTGACCACTGGAATTTTTATTGTATGGAGGATAAGGTTTTACCACATGAGATTCAGAGACACCCAAACACTCAGGCTATATCAGCTTCACAGCAGTGGTACCCAGCTGAACACGTTGCACATCCCATTCGGCTCAGCCCAAACCATGGGATGCTGTTATGGTTTGGGTCTAGGTGTTCCCCCAAAGCCTCATGCAGTCTTGGAGCAGCTTCTGGAGTTTGTGATTGATTACTGTGGGTGTGGGTGCTGCACCTGCCCTGGGGCAGGTAATTTGCATTACAATGTAAGGAGGGAGGAGAAGCTAGCTGCTTGAGCTGTTGGTACTCTCTTGTGCTCTTGCTCTTTGCTGCCACCATGAAATGTTGCTTTCTGCCATGTTCTGCTCTGCCTTGGAGCCAGCTGAATATGGAATGAAACCTCCAGTAACTGTGAGCTAAATAAACCTTTCTTTTCTTTATTTTGAGTGTCAGGTGTTTGTCCCAGCAACGAGAGAAGAGTAACTAAGATAGATGCCAACAGCAAACTCCCTCACTGGTGCCAAAGTTTGTATTTTTGGAATTTATTTGACCAAATAAAATTTATTTTATGCTAGTGTGTTATTGAATGGATTGGGAACAAAGTCTTAAAATGGATAGAGATTCCATTCAAATATTACTAACAGCCATACATAAATCCCTTGGTTTCTATTAAATAAAAATTTTGAAGAAATTTCATTATTTATGCTTTTACAAAAATAAAGAATGTAAAATAAATTAAAATCATGAAAAGTGAAGAACATAATTGGCATGTATTCAAAAAAGTTTAAAATAAATTTGTTTTATAAAATAAAAGTATAAATAGATTCAGCATTTTTAATCCCACTTTGTTCTTATTACTCATATGTTGATTTTCTCATATGTACACATCACTATCTATAAAAATATATTTACATTTTTAAATTTATACATAATATTGGTGATGGATTTTCCTAATAATGAGTAGGTTTTGTACTTTATATCATCTTTGAGAAATAACAGAGCTCCATACATGTCACACTTCAGATAAGGAAATGAAACTTTAAAAATAATAAACAATAGTATTGAAATCATTCATTTCCATCCTAGTGTCTGAGAAGAGTAAATACATTTTATCACTTTTGTAACAGAATGCAACTGCAAAGCCTGGACAGACCCATAGAACACTTCTTTGAGAACTCAGAAAATGAAAACTTAAGTAGTTCAGTAAATTAATTCAGCAGGGAAAAATGGATTGAGAAGAGTCAATCCAGAAAAAGAGAATTAAAATTGCTAATAAACATACAACACTATCTTTAATTCTGGGTCATACTCTTGTAAGTAAGTACTGTCAAGGGTGTGGAAAGTTAATAACTGATGTTACAGTTGTCGGAGTGCATTGTTGGGGTGCACTTTGGAGTGCACAATTAATTTAAAACATCTCAAGTTTAATATGTGCTTATGGAGCAACATCCTCTTAGAAAACACATCTAAGAAAAATACCCAAATATAGAAAATAATATTGATTATGTTAAATAATAAATAATAGCCATATTCTGTAGCTCGATGAAGTGGTTAGTAAATGTCAAGAACAAAAACAAGAATTAGCAATGACAAATTGTGTTGCTATAAACATGGATGCAAATATATCCCCGTGGGATGAATCTCATGGAAAACAATAGTTTTAGGTTATTAAGAGATAATTTAGCATTTAATAAAATTGCTTTAAGGCTTTTTTGAGTATATTCATTTTCAATTGGCTTGATCTAAACAGAGAAAATAAACAATACTTGTAACA
Organism: Octodon degus; assembly: GCF_000260255.1. Classification (NCBI taxonomy): domain Eukaryota; kingdom Metazoa; phylum Chordata; class Mammalia; order Rodentia; family Octodontidae; genus Octodon; species Octodon degus. The sequence continues at coordinate 8,256,187 of NW_004524694.1, read as the reverse complement.
TTTAATCAATAACTGTTTGTAAACTTATATATGTAAATAAATTAATGAACAATAAAATACTATAGAATTATTTTAGAAAAAATATATGAAATCTTATGATTTAATGATATGGAACTGCCAAAAAAGAACAAAACCAAGTTACCTAAATGTAACAATTCATATTTTCTTTGAAAATGACCTTATATAAGTTAATGAAACTATTCTCTACATTTTAAGGATAATAAAATTAAGAGAGGTGAAGTTAGCTTAAGTAAAGAGGCAATATACATTGAAACTACAATTCCACAGTAAAGGCTCAGACATGTTTGGAGAATATAGAAAATACAGACCACATAAGGAAGCCAAAGAAGGTAAATAATGCAACTAAAGGGATTAATAGCCAGCTTCATGTATTATTACTAAGACATGTTAAGGGGACAAAAAAGTAATTCTTATTTGAAAAAATGTATGCGAAGTATTATTATTTCATGGGTATGTTATATAAATGAGAATATATATATATATATATATATATATATATATATTCAAACATATATTTCAAACTATTTGACATATATTTCAAGCTATTAATTTTGATGAGCTCTGGGGATTAAACTCTTCTTCAACATTTCAATCTATCTTTTTTTCTTCTTACAGTGAGAATTGATGTGAAGCAAACTTAAACAAAAGAAACCATTTCATAAAAACTGAAATTTACATTTTAAGAAAGCATTATTCTAATGATAAAGTCATAAATATGTGGCATGTATGTAGGCAAACATTTTATTGTAAATTCTATTTGTTTTTTAAACTGTTAATCTAATATAGTATATCCTTTACAAATTGGATGATATTCTAAACTCAGAAAACAATCACTGAAGTAAATAGAAAAGGTTAAACCTTTAAGCAAATTCCACAAACAGAGAAGAAAAACAAAATCATATGGTAATGACCATGTAGTATATGTCCTTTGATTTCAAATCTCTGTTCTGGAAGGGAATATTATTCACTGATCCTTTAGCCTTTACTTCTTTAGTGACACCTGAGGATTTTACAGCCTTGCTCAGTTTTAGTAGAAATAGATATTCAAGAAATTTGTAGATGAGGATGTAGGAAGTGCCTGACTGTGGACAGTATCTGTCCAATCCTGTAATTGTTAAGATCAGCTTGTGAGCAGCCACATATATTTCTACCGGGCAGTACAGGGCTGTCTGAGCCATGGACAAGGGGTACGATGACTCACCAAATGCTCTGAACCTGCCTCAGGTGAAGGCGTGAAGTGGGCGAAGCTGACAGGTTCCCTGTGCAGCGCTTCTCCATGAAGTGCCATCTTTAGAACTTAGGATGTTGGACAAAGTAGGACACCAACAGCTCTCCCTGGAAGCCACTAGATCTTCACTGTGCTCGTGCAGCACATGCTCTGTTGTGCTGGTGACTTTATCTTCATAAAGCTAAATTACTTTGATGCTCATATTGATCATTAGTGTGGACCCAAGATCATTGCTGGAAACAAAATGCGGTAGTTATTTGTAACTATTTAAAACAAAACAAAAAAAAATCAAATGAGATGTCAAATCCTGAAGGCTCAAAGAATTAAATACTGAAGAATCCTCTTATTTATGATGGTGTTGAACTTTATTTGAGCCTTGAATCAAAGACAAATTGCACTGGACATATTAAACAGTCAAGAAAGATTTTATGTAAGAATATTATAATAGACACAAAGACGATTAAAATAGACTAAAAATATCAAACTCGACTCCTCTGAAGTGAAAGTCATGGAACTTTTAAATGCTGAATGAGTCCATGGAAAAGTACTAGAGGACATTAAATGGAAGGTTGGTCAACGTGATTAGATCAACTGTTTGTTAATTGCACTTGGGCTCCTATGCTAGTAGGGGGAGATAAAAAGGTCTGTATTTCTTAGTGATTCTATTTCAAAGAAATGGCAATGCTCAGGTCCTTGAGCAAGACATTCCTGGGTTCTGAAATTAGCAAGCAGCTGGGAGAAGATTTACATCTCAAAGGAATAGGGAAGGCTGTTATAATACCAACTTTTCTCCAGTAAATTCTTTGAGAAAAGGAGGTGAAGTGTTTATAGTTAGGGAGGTACCTGTCTAAAGTTAAACAAACTGAGAATATTGAAACTGTCTTGACCACCTGCAACTGTGGAAAGCAGCACATTTAAGAAATTCTCCAACCTTTAGAATGCCTCAAAAGAGTATACTGAACAGAACCAGCTCCTCCCATATATGCTACCTAAGTTTGATGAATGATGTCTAGTTTACCTACAGTAAGACAGATGCAGACCTCTGAACAGGGGTCACTTTTTGCCTCCTATAAGGTTTTCTTCCTTCCTTTTCATGAATCAATCCAATGAAACATATATTAATCCAGCTTTGGTCAAGCTCCTCTTATGACCTTGTATACCTGACCTTTGTAGCACTCTCAGACCAATCCAAATTTCAATACCTTCCTTGGCCAGGCTTGGTGGTACACGCCTGTAGTCCCAGCAATAGGGAGGCTGACGCAGGAGGATAACTTTGAGTTGGAGGCCAGCCTGGACTATGCAGTGGGACCCTGGTTCAAAAATTGTTCTTTCTTTTTTCCTATATTTTTGCATCAACCTTCCCTAAGAGTCTCTACTGAATGAAAGCTGACAGACAGATCATTCCCTGGTCTGCAATTCCAAAAAGCCTCGTTATTCTTTGTAGCCTTCTCTACCTCTCTCTGCAAGAGAAGCTATTTTAGCTAACCTTTAAACACTTGTACATACTTTGGTCTGAAATATCTCCATAATCTGAAAGTCCCTCTTCTGTTGAGATTGCACCTTTCCCTTTTTTTGCAATTATTTTGAATAAAATCTCTTCCTAAAAAGTCTGATTTCTCATTTGATACTTGTTATAGTTTATTCCAATTTTAATGTTTTCCAGAAATCTCCTTTGCCTGTCATTACTTATGAATATGCCATCTTCACTCAGATCTACAAATTCTAGAACACTTGGATTGTATTATGAGAGCACAATACAAATGATGTTTGCTAAATTCAATGTTTTCAAAACATCAAACAGCCTTTTAAAACAGACCTCAGGAGTACTTGAATAAAACCAGTGAGCAGCCAGTATGTCAAAAAGGGTTGAAAGAAAACTTGATGCAGTGCATTGCTTAAACTTCACCAAATGAGGTTTTATTAATTTTACATTCACCTTCCAATTTTCTTACCAATGAGTCCTTTTCTTGGGCAAGCACCACTGCATAGAAGCTGTTCTACGGTCCTGTTCTCAGCACCTGCACTGCACAGTGCTGGTAATGACACAAGGCAGCAAGGTTGAATGTGTTCATGGACTCTTATTCTTTGAGCTGTCCTATAGCCTTCTATTATAGTGTTTTACTGATTAAAGTAATCAGAATTTCCTGTGTTCTCTCCTCTTGTTCTTAATAATCGACCATCTTTTGCAAACAACTCTGGCAAAAATACAATAGCAAATTCAATAGCAAAATGATTTCCTTATAAGTTTTATCACTAGACAATAATTCTCGGGAAGAACTGGTATGGTTCGTGTCGAGCTGTCCCCCCCAAAGCCTCATACAGTCATGGGGAGGCTTGTGATTGATTCTTGATCCAATGCTAGGATTACAGATGGGAGTGCTACACCCTCGCCCTGGGTGGGGAATTTGCATCAAAATGGAAGAAGGGCACAGAGGCTTGCTAGCCTCTGAGCTGCTGCCGTGCTCTCTGCTCTTTGCTTCAGTCATGAAGTGCTGCCCTCTGCCTTGTGCCACTCTGCCTTGGAGCCAGCTTAGGATGGACTAAAACTTTCACTATCTGTGAGTTAAATAAACATTTCCTTTATTAATTCTGGATGTGGGGCATTTGTCCCAGCAATAGAAGAAGAATAACTGAGACAATGACAATGCTAGTAAATGACACATGTTTCTATCTTCCAAATCCACTTGGAGATACGGCATTTACCAAGTTCTTTGTTGTAAAGCCTTAAATAATGTTATCTTCAAGTTAGAGGACGTAATCAGGAGTCCAGCTGATGCCATGATTGTGATTCTGCTTCTTACGCAAAATGAAAAACAGAGTCTTTTTTTCAGGATCCCTGCAGGCCAGCAGTAAGCACTGAATTATTTTCCCTTGATAGTGGGTCTCAAAAAAGAAAAAAAGTCACATATTCCTGGAAAGAGGGTTGCAATGAGGCACTTTTCCAGTAGTTATTAAAAGCCAAGTAAGGGCCTGAGAGATAACTCAGTAGACTAAGCACCTGCTTAGGCAAGCACAGGGACCAGGGTTCTATCCCCGACACCACAAGCCACTTTGGCTCTGGCCCTGGGCATGTTGAGTTGCCACGGAGGCCCAGCATGGTATCACATGCCTATAATCCCAGCACTGGGAAGGCTGCGACAGGAGAATCACTATGAATCGGAGGTACATAGTGAGACCCTGCACCAAATGCATAAAGAATAGAAGCAAGTAGTTCTAGAATATTTTCCACTCCTCATAAAAGTTTTGACAAAGATTTAGAAAAACATAAGAAATCATACCAGGGATGGTACTATATAGTAGTAAAATTAGGGCCTTTATTTAAATCCTAAAGATGAGATAAAGGTTAGAGAGAGTGAATCACTTGCCAAAGACATAAGAAAGGACAGAGTTACTGTAAAAGAATTGAAGATACTGTGCAGCAAGTATTGCCTAAGTAGCCAAGGGCAAATATCTGCACTGATATTGTTCGGACAAGATATCATGCCTTTATTTTGTAGTTTGATTAAGTACTACAAAGACAGTAATACACAAGATATTAAAGGTTGCAATTTTTCTACTAACCTGTTTTGAAACTGTTTTATTTGTATTTCCCTCTTTCAAATAAAAAATTAAAAATAAAATGACAATTTAGAAGTAAAGATGTTCTAAATTCAATCAGTCACACGATAATTATAAGAGGGAAGATTAGAGACTGCCTGACATAAACTAAAACAATTATGTTTATAAAGATACTGGGACTATAACAATGTGAGCTCTGAGATTTTATAAATTATACACCCGGAAACAATGGGAGATAGTGTTTAACTCAGAAAACTTATATATTTTAAAAAACACTTAAGGGCTGGCCAAATAACTCAGTGGATTAAAGTGCCTGGGAGCAGGCACAGGGGCCGGTGGTTCCATCCCTGGGCCTGCTGTGCTGGCCCTGTCCCCAGGGCGTGCTGAGATGGCAATTGAGACAGGGTGTGGTGGTGCACGCCTGTAATCCCAGCACTTGGGAGGCTATAAACAAGAGCATCACTATGAGTCCGATCCAGTAGTGAGACGCTGAACATCCTGTAAACTCTGCCCACAAAATACAAAAAAGAAAAAAAAAAACAAAACAAACACACCAAAACCCCAAAATCTTTGTTTCATGGCTCTGGATCTTAGAAAGTCCAAGATTTGATCTGGTGTCTGGTGGTGCTTAGGTGGTAGGTGTTACTGCACCTTCTCAAGGTGGAAAGGTGGAAGTAGAAATTTTTTAAATCTTGTTTTTAGGGGCCTAGGGATATAGGTCAGTAGAATAAGCACTTGCCTGGCAAACATAGGGTCCTGAGTTAAATCCCCGGTACCAGAAAAAAAAAAAAAGCTCATTTTTAGGACATTAATCTCATCCATGAGGAGCCTTGGTGGACTCACAAACTCTTCTATAGACCACCTTTCCTCTGGGGTAGCATACATGGCCTCATGCTGCACCACCTTCTTCTTCTTTGGCCCTTGAACTGGCAGTTTGAAGAGGCACTCCAGTGCTAGCCCTTGCTAAAGGCCTCCTGAACCCTGAACAGCAGCCCCAGGCTCTGAGACCTCTAGTTTCCTACTACTCAGGGCTCCAAGGCCTGCATCCACCTCATCTCCCACCCACACCTTTACCACACTGTGTTAATCAGAAGAGAACAGTCCCATGCGAAGCAGAGGCTCAGAGGCTGCTCCCAGCTTGTAGGGTATTGACACTCGGGCAAGGTCAAGACAGGACAGTACTCTCTGGAGCAAGCTTGCCATGAGGGGCCCACTTAAGTGACAGCAACAGCGCCTGGGGGAAGTTCTTCTTCCTTCTGGGCAGATCTCAGGTAGAAGAACCAACAGGTCACCGTGGGAACAGCCACACACAGCTCAGTGTTTCTGATGAGTAAAGGCGAGGTGTGGTCTGCAGGAGCCACAGGTCGCTCTGCCCGCATCTGCTTGGGAGGAGTGTGCACACAGAGTGTATCACGATAGCTGGGTTTAAGACCTCGTTTTTTCCTTGACGGGTCTCTGCTTTGGGAAAGCCATTGAATTTGTACAGATATCAGCTTAGGTAAGAGAAGGACTGCTCAGCTCTACATTGGGGAACAGCCAATTGTACAGAGGGGTCCATGGGAGTTTTCAAGAAGAGGGCAGAAACTTCCCAGGTGATTGGGGCTGCTTCTTCAGCTCCAGAATACCTGACCTTTCCCAAGTGTGACCAGCCTGGGAAGCGAGATCTGGTTCTTCAGCTCAGCTTCTAATGCTGACACCGAAGAAAAGATGCATCATGAGGAATCCAGTTACTGAAGTCAGGACCCAGAGAGGCAACACAGGAGGGAAAAGCAAGCATGAGGGCCAGAAGGTGCCCAAGAGCAGAAGTGCTCAGGGATATTTAAGAGGGTCTATGCCAAATCTGGCTTGTTTATGAATCGCTGTGACACAACATCTGATACAAGTTCCCAGATTTTAAGATGTAGACATTGTAAATTAATGGTGTTTAGGGCCAGCCAGATAGCTCAGCAGACTAAAGCACCTACTTAGGCAGAGACCAGAGACCGGGCTTTGATTCTTGGTGTGTTATGCCAGTCCTGCCCCTGGGGCACACTGAGACAGAGATTGAGACTGGGTCATGGTGCATGCCTGTAATCCCAGCTCTTGGGAGGCTGAAAACAGGAGGATCACTATGAGCCTGATCTGTGTAGTGAGACTCTGTAGACTCTGTAGACCAGGCACT
>NW_004524694.1:8242774-8244229 GCF_000260255.1 Octodon degus | reverse complement strand
TTCAAAGAATAGAAGGATTTGTTCTGACAGTGTTTGTAAATAGGATATCCTGTCTGCATTTTGTACAACAAATAACCACTAGGAAGAGAGTATGCAATGTGTTAATTATTGGAAGTGTCCCACCAGTTTGATTTGAAACTGTCTCATTGCTATTTATTTCTCAATAACATTATGGAAAAAAAAGCAGAAGGATATCTAACAGCAGAAGTTCATGTTGGGTCTTTTCGAGCGACATAATTTTCACCCTGTGTGGATGACTGCGCAACAGCTGATTACAGTGCAATGTTGTCATCTGTCCTGCCGTTCCCAAGACATTAACTTCATCGTGAGCTACTAAAAATGAATATTACAGGACACCGTTATGTGCAGCGACTTTTAAGATTATTTCAAGGGTCTCCTCCATTTTCAAGGAAATAATATAGTGAATACTCAAATTAAAATAACGATAATAATCTCGTAAGGATCTGTAGCTTGTTTTCCTTTCTTCCCTTTAAAGTACATGGACACTTTATAGACTCTGTCTGTACCTTTGCTTATCAGGTACATGAGAGGCCAACCAGGATAAGACTTAAAGGACGTTTATTCTGTGCTCTGTGTGACTCAAGATTATAATGCGACATTTCTTTAAAAAATATATAAATGCTTCATTTTCCTTCTGCTGTAGGATTAAGGTTGTTTCCATACATAAAAGCAGCACAATATGGCTATTTCCAAGATTGTTTTAGGCATACATATTTTTGCATAATGTGCCAGCATTTTTAATGCTGAATACATTTCTCTGTTAAGCATCAATTAATTATTTTCATTCTCATTAATTTATTCTGTCTATTCTGCCAGATCTGTTATCTTGGTTTCTCTTTTCCTCTTTTGTCTTCTCTTTTTTCTTACCCCATTCACTCAGCTATCCTTTGATACTCTTCTTCTCTATTTTTTCTCTTCATCTTTTGATTCTGTCTTTTCTTGTTTCCATCTTTCTCTTCATTTTTCTTCTCTCCCTTTCTTATCTTCCACTTATATTTTTCTCTTACATTTCAGCTATGTGGATACTCTTAGACTCTTTGTCAGGCTCATCAAGCATAGTTCTCCAACTCCCCCAGGTGTAATTCCTTTTGCTAAGCATCTTGAGGCAAAGTTTCTAAGGGATGTGCAAATTCTTGATACTTCTTGCCGGCCAAGCACCAAAGTGCGAAGCCAAAGCAGGAGGATTAAAAACTTGAGTCCCAGTTAGACAACTTAACATGAGCCTGTCTAGAAACAAATCAATAAATAACCAGGACTGAGGTCATAGCTTGATTATAGGGTACCACCAAGTAGAGAGAAGGAAAAAGAAGAGAGACAAGTTGTACTTGTTATTTTATCTGAGTAATATAGATATAGATATATAGGTATAGATATAGATATAGATATAGATATATAGATATAGATATATAGATATATAGATATGTAGATATATAG
>NW_004524694.1:8231287-8242539 GCF_000260255.1 Octodon degus | reverse complement strand
GATATGTCGCTGCAATTAGATAGCTATATATTGCCTGTAGCAAACCAGCCTACTGAAACGCTGGTTCAGTGGAGTCTGTTTGGAAATAAAATTATAAAACTGCAAAGGTTTTGAAATTTAATTTAAAAGCATTTTTGTCCACAAGAGGATTTTGATGAGTTTTAGAATTTCAGTAAATACCGCAGATGTAGTTTAGAAGCAGAAGATAAATACACATAAATTCAAGAAAGCAAACTCCTTTGAAATTCGATTGGTTCTTTTTTTTGTTTTGTTTTCCACTTTTGTCAGCATTTTACCAGCCCTGTATGAAATCTATGTGCATAAACAGATGTTTAAACTGTGCATAAGTCCTAATATCTGAGGAACAGATGGCTGAATAACTGTGATAACTTTTTCTCTCCCTCACTTGCATTTATCTATAAACTCGCATGACTCAGCAGCACAGAGTGTGAACTGGTTTGAGCATTAGTTGATGTTTAACTATATTGTGTTGTCATGTTCATAGGTGTGCAGACTGAAGATCTCTCAGATACTGAAATATTAATGATATAATGCTGCTATTAATGACATCACAGACACTAAACACATGTTTTGAGAATATAAGAACATTCTAAAAATAATGCAAAGCAAAAATACCTTCTCCTCCCATGATTTCTTCAAAATATTTTAGTTCTCCTTTCCCATTCACTGTGGTATGCCATAAAACTGAGATATGCACACAAATTTTTAAACTGAAGCCAAAGTTGAACTAGAAGGTGTTTTCTGTCTGTATACTCAGTGATGTCTTAAATAGCACATCCTTTCCAACATGTAATAATTTAATCTTATGTTCAGGTACATGCTGGTATCTAAAGTTAGAACAGAATACGCTTTGTCTGAGATCACAGTGGGGGTAATTTCCTGAGAAGGAATTAGGAATGTTTTCCTCGAAGTCAACAACTACTTTCCTTTACTATTTAGGAAGAAAAGTTTATTATTTCTGCCATTTCATATTCCTTCAAAAAAACAAAATTCTGTTCCATTTTATTGTGTTCCTTCTCCAATGAAACTTAAAAACAGGGGCCAGGGAGATGGCTCAGTGGAATAAGTACTTCCCTGGCAAGTACAAGGGCCAGAGTTCAATCCCTGGTTCCACCAAAAAAAAAAAAAAAAAAAAAAAAAAAAAAAAAAAAAAAAAGAAAGAAACTTAAAAACGCCTGGCATTTCTAGTGGGCTACGTGATTTCACAGATTTTCCAAGTCATTTCTTGTTTTCATTCGGCAGTCATTATTTGACTCATATGAAACTTTTATCCAGATCACTTTTTTTTTTTAGAAACAACTACATAATAGATGCTATTAAATAAAAAGAATTATGCTTAAAGTAAATTAACATGTAATTAGGACACATACTAAGTGAAAAGGTATAACTGATTGGTAAAAACTAGCAGAACTTCACTGAAATAAAGCATAAGGGTAAATTTTAAGAGCAGCTGATTTATCTTTAATCTCCACTCTTAACGCATCACTTGTAACATAGAACAGATTGCACATACCTCTACCGAATAAAAATTACTAATTTTCCCTGTCTACCATGATAGTGTATACTTTCAAAGAAAACTTGAGTGAAGACTATGATTTGATTGTTTTTACATTTAAAGTAGTCATTTGATAAATGACAAAAGTAAACACCAATATCACCATTTGCATTTTATTACATGATTATAGAGTATTAGAATATATGTATATATTTTTCTTGCGGAAATCATGTTTCATCTTATTTCCTCCTTCAGAGTCTCTAGGTTGGAGTGTTTTAAAATACGGTAATTCATTTCCTGCATCTATGTCGGTCTTACTATTTGGATAGTCCCTTACGTTATGTGTACCTGTAATAGTCACCTTCTCTGTACTGAAAGAGAACACCCAATGCTCACACCTGAAAGCTAAGGAGAGGTTTCTTTGGCTCATGATTTATGGGCTGAGTTCACGCTCTGCTGCCTCCCAAGCAGAAATGAAATGGAGAGAGGTGGAGGACCGCAGTGCACCCTACCGCGGCCAGGAAGCCGGCTCCAGCTCTGAATCCCCGCAGCCGCTCCCCATGTCACCCCTCTGCACCAAGTCATTCCGTGCAGTCTAGGGGGACAGCCACCCAAAGCGAAGAACTTTGAGGGTGTCTTTTCCGATTTGAATATTAACTGAAGTGAATACTTGGTTGAATTTCCAATTTTATTGCTTAGCTTTTTTCCGGTAAGCAATTTCTTGATGAGATGTTGATGACATTCACATAATATTTGTACTGAGTAGTATATAAAAAAAGCCTTCATCTTGTGCTTCTGAGAGGAAAGTGTTTTAATCTGCTGAAAAGATATAATAATTTTTGTTGCTGTTTGATTTCATTCTGTATCCTGTATATTCACTGAGATTTTTTTTTTCTCTGTTCCATTTATACAAAAATTAAAACCAAAGCAAACTGAATCAGGAAGAGTAAAATGAAATGGTCTAGAAACATACCAAATGTAAACAAAAATCAAATAATGATTTTAAAAAAGCAGTATTGTATTTAGCCACAGACGTACTAAATGTGGGAGATTTGAAGATTTAAGAGGTAGACATTTCAAGACTAATAAAGTGATTTTAAACATCTACACAGCAAATAATACAGCAGTAAAGTTTCTAAATAAGAAATAACAAGAAGGGAAAACTCGACAGAAAACTGCTTAAATAAACTTATTACCCTAATTCTAAGTCCTCTTAACTGGAAAAATAAATACAGAGAAGATGTAATTATAACATAATTAATCTGATATATATTGTAAAATAGGTGCCTTTATATTTCCTCATTGGTAATACAGAAAAATAACTTTTAACTGTAAAAGAAAGACTTCAAAAAGTAATTTACATTAAGTATGAATAGTACAGAAGTAATATTTGATTAGAGATCACTGTGTCTGGATGTGGTATGCCAGTACATTAAATACATTAAAGCCTAGTAATTTACATATATATGGAAAAATTGATTTATAATTTCCCTTTATTGTAATATGTTTGTCAACTTTTGGCATCTAGATTCTGTTAGTCTTGAACAATTGTTTTGAAATGTTGTCTTTCTTTTGCTTGGAAAAGCTTCTTCAAGATGTGTTTTTATGTTGGAAACATCAGCAAGAAAATCTAATTGTGATAGAAGTTTCTTTTATAGAAAAGAGATTCAATTTCCTTAATAGACATTGGACTATTCAAATTTTGTATTTCATCTTTTTGCAGATAATTATTTTCTCAAGCAATTTGTCAATTTCTTTTAAGCTGTGAAATCTTGGCAGATAGTTGTCCCTACTATCATCTTCATATTGTTTTGCTAGTGAAACTCTTAGTAATTCTTTCTACATCATCCCTGGTTTTGATTATTGCATTTTTCTCATTCTTTTCTTTCTGTTAAACTTTTTAAAATGTAGAAAGTTGAAGTTGACAATTCCCTCTGCTTTTGGCCACTTAACTTATTTCTTGTTTATTTATTTATTTATTTATTTATTTATTTTTGTGTGTGTTCTATTTGTTTTGTGGGAGTGGGATGTGCTATTTGTTTCTCATGTTCAGAGATGGAAGCATTCATTTTTGTGAATGTCCAATCTGGTTAGCTTCAAATATGCACATTAAAGTTATAAATATCTCTTGGAGAACTTTTTTACTTTCGGTGTAAGAGCGGATGTTTTAGTTAAAGTCTCTAGAGAAACAAAATGAATAGAAATACATGAGTTTACTGGTCGGTTTGCCAGACTGAGGACTGGAGAGTCAACAGTGTGCACTTGTAGGATGGAAAGTGGGAGCGAAGCTGTCTCTGACACAGAGACCTAGTCATAGTGGCTCAGCCAAGAAGGTAGAAGCCGCAGCAGGAAAGGAACTGAGGATGCAGTGCCTGCCCAAGCAAGAAGGCCTGGAGGCACAGTGCAGGGCCAGACACGGCGGGTCTGTGCTGGAAGGCTGGAAAGACCAGAGACCAGGACACCTGCATCAAAAAATGGAGCTTTGCTAAAGAGGCACATTGCACTTCTCCTTTCCCTTTCTATTCTACGTAGGCGACAAGTCTCTTTGGTGAGGCTGTGTACAATATTGCTGAGCCTTTGGCTCCTGTTTACTGGTCTACACATCAGCCATCCAGACACACCCAGAATTCTATTTCATAACTGGTTGACATTTCTGATCCACTCAAATCTGCGATTGATGGCATAGTGAGTACTTCTCTATCAATAAACAGTTTAAAATGCTGTCAATGTGAAATTTCACCTCAGTTTATTTACTTTCTTATTTTAATTTGTTTGGTGTATCTAAAAATAATTTAGAAATATGACTTTTTCTAGTTATGCTTTTTAAAATAATTTCTAACTGACATCCATAGTACTAGTCTAAGAATAGACTGAAAATAATGTGAACATTAAATTACTGCTCATTATTAATATTTTATTATTCTCTTAGTGGTTCAAGCAGATATTCCAATTATGACCTTTGACTTATTATATTGAATTACCTGTTATTATTTTTCTGCTGCCAATATTTTTAGACACCGTTGAAAATACATTTACCCCATTTCATATTATGTTATTTACAGGTATCCATTGGAATAGGGGTGTAAATATTTAGGAATAAGAAAGAAATTTAACTTTAAAACTTTTGCAAGGACTACAATTTCTGAAGGAAATGTCTATCCTTTCACTTGCAATTGTGTAATTTTCAGTTTTGTTCATAAAGGAACCACTGCCAAGGGCTTTGAGCAATCTGTTATCTTCCACAGAAGTGTTCAAAAATGGGAATTCCAAAAAGAAAAGTGGTCAAATTGCATCGATCATTTCATGTCATGTCTAAACAGGAACTAACATTGCAGTTCATTGTCTCACTGAATGGATGCAACCATAGACCGCACTCTTAAGTGAAATAAGTGACACTCACATGTGCAAACTTCATATTATCTCCTTACTGTGAGAATCTGAAGGAGAAAAAACAGAATTTGAAGGATACAATAGATTCTGCAAAAAGGGATTGAACTTATCCAAAGGGAAGGAGTTACTGAGTTGAGGACAAGGACAGGAGAAGGAGCAGAGGGAAGAACTATCTAGGTTTGTAAGCAGGGTGGTTTGGACAACTGTACTGTGGATTTCTGCTGTTCTATGGAAAGGAGCAGTTAATGTTTAATTTTTGTAGTCTTTTTTCAGTTGTTTCTCCTTTTTATCCTCCTAATTATTTATATATATTTTTTTTTCTTCTTTTTTTTCTTCTCCCAATTTTGCATGCATGTTTGGCAATATGAACAACTAGTTTGAAGGCAACATTATGCATTACTGTGAAAATCCCTTATTTTGTTAAGTGAAATTCTGTATCACTTCTGCAATTTTTCTGTTTTGATATTATTCTGTGCTCTCTTCATAAAATATAAATAAATAAATAAATTCCAATGAAACACAAACAGAAGATGTCATTGATGTTTAAAGTTACCTTAGCCTAGGTACTTCAGCATTATAACTTTAAATTTCATTAATTTTTCATGATACTAACTTTGTATTAATGCAAAATATTATATGATTTATAACTCTTTAGAATATGTCTTTAAATTCAAAATATAGAAATCATAAAAGTAATAATTCTTAATACATATAAATAATTGACTACTGCTTGATATCATGTGTCTTAGCCTGTGCCCTTCAGAAAGGTTGTCTGGAAGGTGTGAGCTGAAGGCGATGGAGGGCAATGAGAAGGCCCAAGGTGTGAAGCACCATGAACATCTACCTCCCTGCTGGCACCTGCTTTACACGTGATCAGGGACCTAGTGGGGCGGGTTTCTAGGCAGGTCTGCTACTTAGCATGGAAGGCTTTCCCTGAACATCTGCAAGGAATGTATGTGCTGTACCTTTTCTAATTGCCATTGCTCTTAGTTACCTTGCAATTCATGCTGAACACATCCCATTGCACTTTCACTTTCAACCATCAGAACCTCTGCTGTTGTTCAGGAATCTTTATCCCGCACATCTCATGCCATGGTGCCTTATTTAATCATGAGATGAAGAAGAAGGAAGTAGTGAAGAGAGACAAAGAAATACAGCTGGAAAGATGTATCAATGGTCTAAAGCACCTGCTTAGGCAAGCATAGGCAAAGTGCAGGGACCATGGTTCAATCCCGAGCACCGCATGCTGTACCAGCCCTGCCCCCAGGGTGGGCTGAGCTGGTAACCAAAAAAAAAGAATACAAAATTTGTTTCTCAACATTCTGAGCCATATTCATACTCATGAACTGAAGTCTCACCACTAGCCTGTAAAGTAAGCTATGGATTTTAGCCAATTTTATAACATGCAAGTGGTTTTCTTCAAGGTCAGGCCATGTAGAAATCTGGGCATAGTTCAGATTCAGTGCATCTGCTTCCAGTCAATAGTTGTCATTTTTGGACCATATATACAGATAGGTTCAATATTGAAATATGGTCATTCAATTAAACAAAAGTAGCAAATTTTTAGTCAAGTCAGACTATAATGCTGTGTAGGCATCCTGTCACTGAGTCCAGTGACTAAATGCTGGATTGGATTATTTTACTCCAACTTGAAAGACTGTATAGCTTTTTAATAAAATGTTGTCCTTGTGGAACTTGGACATATACTTATGTGCGGTACCTTTTTTGATTGCCATTGCTCAGAAATCTTACTGATTGGAATATATCATCAATGGAAAATTCATTGAATTTATAACTTGGGATTGGATAAAGGAAAGTTACAGATAACTTCAAAAGAAACCTATTTTATTCTCAGAAAGGGCAAACATAAATAGTCCTTGAGCTACAATATATGTTATGCATAATAAAGATTACTGTTTATTTAAGGAAGGGAACATAATAAATACTTAATGCTGAGATTTCCCTTTGCATCTCAAAATCATAAACAGGGCCTCCAAAATTTTGTCCCAGAAGATAAAGCATAAACTTTACTCCAAGGATGAATTATGATCAAATAACCTCTGAATGCAACTGCATTGTGATGTGCACAAAAGGACAGATAACTAGAAATCATTTCTTACTGATCAAATGTCTTTTCCTTCTGTGCATGTTTAAAATAACTTATAGCACCTCTAAAAAATCATAATGTAAGTGATTTCCATAGCTTAGGTCTCATTATAGAACCCAAGGCTATGGTTCCACTTTCGTTGTCAAACCAAGTAATTTATTTTTTAGGCAATAATTAAATCCAAGTCCTTTGTACTCAGTAGCTATAATATTGCAAACTGGATGAAGACAATGATCTGATGATGCAAACACATCGTGGCTTATAATATTCAAAATTAAGGGAAGTCTCACTTATAGGGCCTACTGTGTAATCCAGAGACCAGTCAACAGTCATCACAAGGATTGTAGAGGCATTTTATATAGTTACAAAGATCTTTGTTCATACTTAAGTTATTTCTAATGGCTCAATTAGTTGCATTTCTTTCTTTTTGAGAATCACACTGTATATGTTCAGACTTGGATCATCTAAGGGTTATTATAGAGGACAAAATAAATAAAGGATAGGAACTTCGATCTCGGTAGCATTGATCTCTTCAGCTTTCATATATATGACTATTAACATTAATGATTTTTAATAGTTATCCATTTAAACAGGATGTTTTGACAGTAAGTATATATTGAAAAGCCATCTTGCTGAAAAATGAATTAAGAAAATATAATAAGTTAAAATCTCCTTCTCTATGCTCAACTGGACTTTTTCCTCCTGCTTCAGGAGAATGCATTATAAAAAGAAGAGGCTATTATTTGAGTTAGATATAGCCATTAATTAAATATTTTTATGGTATGATACAAGATGTTATCTTCATTTTTGAAATACTTTTGAAAATCATTTTTAACTTTTTTTGGCATTTCCTCCCATATTTTGTCTATGAGAAATCTGAGCCTATGAGTTCAAACTGCAGGAAATTATCCTGTGTGTACGTTATGAAAACCAAGAAGTTCAATAATTATTTTATTTTGTTTCTTTCTTCTGAGAAAGAGTGCTGTGCTACAATATAGTAACCATGAGTGGGATATGAAAAATCAAATTGTGTGTATGCAATTGAGTGACCTTGAGTTTCATAGAACCTCAAATTCCATCATTTTATTATCTAATGGCAATAAATGATAGTAAATGTATCAAAAATATAGTTATTGTAGGATATATAGTTTGAGTACACTATGAGATACTGATTAGGTATTTAATAAATTTATTCCAAAACTGCATTTGTCACACTATGGAAAAGAAACACTCAGACAAAATAAAGCCCTAGAGAAGACAGACAAACACAGTAGCCCAAAACACAAACATCCATAACAGGTAAAACTCCAGGGGAGACAATTACAAATCAATTAAAATTCAGGTAAAAACAAGAAGTCACACATTAAATATAAGTAAATTCATATTTTTAAATGTGAGTTTATGCATAATATTCCAAATATTGACAACACATAGAAAATATAAAAATAAAATATAATTTACTTTTTATCAGCATTAAAAGGATTTAGCAAAAATGTAACTATCGAATATCTAAAATATGGTCTAAGACATGTAAGAAAAGGGTAGAATAAAAGATTAGATTTGGGGAGAATTAAAGTTTAAAATTTGATCTTAATTTTATCTATTCAGGTTTTTTTTTTCTCTTTTTATATTGTGTACAAGAAAGCAACAGTTTATGTTTTCACTAATAAGAATTTATTACATCGATGTCAACTTTGAATTAATGAGAGCAGTATTACAAAAATAACTTAGAATTATAATTAATGAGATTCATCTCTGAAAAGCGTGTACAGAACTCCTAAAACATGCTCAGCCTCTGTTAATTCAAATGATTGGATACTGCCATAGTTTGTTGCTTTCGCAAGGGAATAATACAATACAGGGAACATTTTATAAAATTATTTTATATGAATCACCCAAAGAATCATGTACAAAAACAAAGTGATGACAGTAGTCTTTCCACACACTAAAGACCAAAGTATCCAGATGAGGGTCTGCATCTCAGGACAATGTCCTCCTTGATCCCAAAACAGTGCCTCCCACAAATCCAGCTGGAGGCCTACAGCCCCGGACAACGTTTCATATGCTGGCCTGCTGTGATGACATACCAGATGGCGTTTGTTCTTTAGGCAATCACATAGGAAAATAACAAAGAAGGAATGGGCACCAGACGCCACTCATGGCCTCCTTAGGAAAGTGCCAGGAGCTTCCACTAACTCTCAAGAACCTGGTAGGTTCAGCATGAAAGGGGCTTATGTTGGGTGTGATTTGAGGACTCAAGTGCTGGGACCATGGTTTTCAGTGTGATCAGGTTAGGGCCT
The DNA here is from genome assembly GCF_000260255.1 of Octodon degus. Taxonomy (NCBI): domain Eukaryota; kingdom Metazoa; phylum Chordata; class Mammalia; order Rodentia; family Octodontidae; genus Octodon; species Octodon degus. Next base: position 8,233,226 of record NW_004524694.1, on the reverse strand, counting down.
AGACAAACTTTTAAAAGTGGCACCTCAGAGTGAGGCCACTACTGACCCTGATCCTCCCTGTTGAATTCCTGCCTGGCAGCATGGGCTTCCTCTTATGTTTAAGTTTCTATAATTACTATGCTGTGTATTGACAGAGCTAAGGCTGGGATTGAGCCCTTCAACCTCCAGAACTGAGAGTAAATGAGACTTTTTTTTTTCTTTCTTTTCTTTCTTTCTTTTTTTTTTTTTTTTAGAAATGCCTAACTATGACATTTTGTATTACTAATAGGAAACTGCTCAATACAAATGCGATGTAAAATTTAAAAAGAGGATAGGGGAGATGGAAGACCCCAAGGCCAGCAATCAGGTCCAGCAAATTCAGTGTGGTGGGTCAGAGTCGGAAGAACCCGAGCCAAGCAGCCAGGCCCAGCAGATGGAGTTCAAGATTGGAAGTAGACCCAGTGAGCTGAGGCATACTGCTAAGCCCAGTGGGGCCCAGACTGAGGCCGAGAAATACAGGATCCTGGAGGTATGTAGGTGGCAGGACCTACTTTGGGTGAATTAGCCTAGAAGATTGCAAGGACACAAAGGTGAAGTGCCAGACAAAGCTCAGGAGAACTAATTTAACCCTAAGTGCACAATTTATGATATGCTTTGTTATATAGCTGCAATGTTTGCCCCTGTGATCTTAAGAAAAAACATTTAGTTACAAAAGTTTGTGAATTTCTAAGTTTCACTAGCTGTTATTAGTATTGCTAATTGTACTACTGTAAATAGAATACCATCTCTACCTCAGTCACATGTTCTTTCTTGGGAGACACTTAGGTAATAACCTCACCAAAGCCCTATAACAAAGGACAGAGGAGGCTGCCAAAAAGAAACCAATATCTCACTCTCAGCCAAGAGAGAAGGAAAAATGTTGGGACACACACAAAACAAGAAGCTCTGATGCAGGAGAGATGCCAAAAGAACAGACCATTTGCAGAGATGTTCTGATTGCAGTGAAGCATCCATTTATTATCAAATTTTCACGAAAAGTATCATTGAAATCAAAATAGCGTTCTCTGTGAAATATAAAGACAAAAAGGAGAAGCAAAATGTAATCTCAGGCCCTGAGCCCACTGAGAACAAAGTAAGGGACATCAGCATAGAAGAAATTAGAAGTCATACACCTGACCTCTGAAATAATAGCAACTGAAGTAAAGACACAACTGCAGTAGTGTTTAGAGAAAATCAGATCAAAATATTCTTCCAGGTTTAAAAAAAAAGAAAAAGAAATGCTAACTGTAATGAAAAAATTACCAAGTGGTTCTAATGAAGACATTTTTAAAGAAATAGCAGAATAGAAAAAGATGAAAACCTTGAGTTAACAACATAAGAAAGAAATAGAATGGATTAAACAGATTTCAAGAACTATATAGGAAAGTAAAAGCTCCCTTAGAAGTTGCCAAAACTGAGTGAAAGTGGAGATAGACATTCAGACCTTGAAGACAGAGTTGCAGCTAGTGAACAGGTAAGGAAAGATCTCTTAAAAACAACAAAAAAATCTGGGAAATGATAATTTAACAGCAGCAAAATGATGCAAAGATGAAAAACATAAGAATAACTGGCATGAATGAGAAAGAAGAGGAGACCGGGTGTGGTGGTACATGCTTATAATCCCAGAGCTGGGGAGGCTAAAAACAGAGGATCACTATGAGTCTGAGTTGCTTAGTGAGACCCTGTACTAAATACATAAAAAAGAAAAGAAAGAAAGAAGGAGCTAACACAAATGACATAAAAAGAATATGCGCAGAGGTAATAGCAGAAATCTTCCATAAATATTGGGCAACTATCTGACAGTAAGGTAATCTAGGCATATAGAACTCCAAATAATATCAACCCAATTAAAACTACAACCAGACATGTAATAATCAAAATCACAGAAATTCAGTACGAGAACAACAAACTAAAAGCCATT
>NW_004524694.1:8209437-8230212 GCF_000260255.1 Octodon degus | reverse complement strand
CATTGAAATCAGAAACTGATGACAAAACAAACACAGAAACATATGGAAATTAAGTAACATGCTCCTCAGCAACCAATGGGTTACAGATGAAATTAACAAGAAATTAAAAATTATCTACAATCCAACAAAAATGCGAACATATTTTACAGACTTTGAGGAATGCAATGAAAGTAGGTCTCAGAGGGAAAATTATAGCTGTGAACTCATACATTAGGAAAACAGAACTGGAAAAAATAAATAATACTGGATCTCAAGTTCTAGAAAAAGAATGAACCAAGCCTAAAGCTCAAAGAAGGCAGGAAATTATAAAGATTAAAGCAGTAAATAATGCAATTGAGGCAAAGAAAACAATACAATGAATTAATGAATCAAAGAGCTGGTTCTTTGAAAGATGAAATAAAATTGACAAATCTGTAGCCAACCTCATCAAAAAGGGAAAGAAAAAGCTCAAATTCAAGCAAGATGGAATGAAAAGAGTGAAGTTACAACACATCTTGTGGAAATGCAGAAAATCATCAAAAGGTATTTTGAAAATTGTTATTCTCACAAAATCAAATACACAGAAGAAATAAACAGCTTCCCAGATAGGTACAAATTACCAAAATTGAATCAAGAAGATATAAAAACTCTGAATAACCCAATATCTGGGGATGAAATTGAACGTGTAATAAAAAAAATCTACCAATAAAGAAAAACACAGGTCCTTATGGATTCACAGCTGAATTCTACAACTAATTTAGAAAAATTTAAGCTCAGTATTCCTCAAACTCTTCAATTAAGTTGAAATGTAGTAATACTCCCAAAATCATTCCTGGAGGAAAGTATTGCACTGATAACAAAAACAGAGACAGACTGAGCAAAAAAGAGAATTACAGGCCAATCTCCATCATGAACATAGATGCAAAATTTCTCAATAAAATGCTAGCAAATAGAATGCAGCAAACCTTTCAGAAGATTATGCAGAAAAGAGAGAGAAATAAAAGAAGTAAGAATAGGTAAGAAAGAAGTTAAAGTATCATTGTTCACAGATGACATGATACTCTACATGAAGACACAAATAACTCCACCAGGAAGCTCCTACAATTAATAAATACATCCAGTAGCATAGCAAGACATAGAATCAACACCCAAACAATAAATAGCATTCCTCTACACAGATAATGAACTCACTTAGAAATTAGATAAATAATACCATTCACAATAGCACCCAAAAAATGGAATATTTGGAATCAATTTAATAAAGGAAGTAAAATATCAATACAATGAAAACTACAGTACTCTGAAAAAAGAGATTGAAGAGGATTTCAGAAAATGGAAAATTATTCCTTGCTCCTGGATAGTAAGAACCAACATTATGAAAATGTATATTATCACAAAATTTTTATACAGTTTTAATGCAATCCCTTTCAAAATACCATCAATGTACCTTGCATATTTAGACAAAACATTCCTAAAATTTTTTGAAACCAGAAAAGCCCTAGAATAAAAAAGGCAATCCTGGGCAACAAAGGAAATGCCTGACTTGAAATTATACTATAGAGCATGATACTGGGTGAAAAAAAAAAAAGGAGACCCAGGGATCAATGAAACCAGTCAGGAGATGAAACTATAACTAAAAATACACTTACTCACCTCAACTTTGATAAATGGGCCAAACATGCTCATTGGAAGAAAAACAGCCTCTTTAACAAAGGGTGCTGGAAAAACTGGTTTGCCACATACCCAAAACCAAAACTAGATACAGGTCTATCACCATGCACCAAATTAAAGTCAAAATATATTTAGGATCTAAATATTAAAACAGAAACACTACATCTACTAGAAGAGTAAGTAGATGGAAATCTTGAAGACATATAGGTACATAGAGAATTTGTGAGTAAAAACAAAACCACATGGAAAACACTTCAAAGAATCAAAAACTGGGATCTCATCTTTCTGAGAACTTTCTGCACATCAACAGAAATCACCAACACAATGAAAAGACAACCCACACATTTGGAAAAATCTTAACCAACAATCACCCAAAGGATTTCTATCTATAATATATAAAGAACTAAAAAAAATTAAATGTCCAAAATTTAAAGACCGAATCAAAATATGGATAATTGAAATGAATACACACTTCTCAGAGGAAGAAATACAATTGGTAAATAAATAAATAAATAATTGACACACATCACTGATCATTTGAGAAATGTAAATTAAAGCACATACTATCAGGGGTGATGTCATCTCACCCCAGAAAGAATGGCCGTCATAAAGAAATCAACTAGTAACAAATTCTGGAGAAGCTGTGGCAAAAAAAAAAACAAAAAAAAAAACTTCTCCATTGTTGTGGGGAATGAAGACTGGTATAACCACCATGGAAATCAGAGTGGTGATTCCTCAAAAAAATTAGGATTAGAAGTCTCATTCAACTCAGCTATGTCTGTTCTGGATATTTTTCTAAAAGAACTAAAACCATCATTCCATAGGGATATATACTCACCCATGCTTATAGCAGCACAATTTGTCATAGCCAAATTTTGGAAACAACTAAAATGTCCATTACCTGAGTAATGAATAAGAAAGACATGGTACTTTTATACAATAGAGTATTATAGTACTCAGTTATAAAAAAAGAAACTAGAGGCTTTATAGATAAATGGATGCGTCTAGAGACTGTACTCATAGTGAAATAAATCAGACACACATGTGTACATCTTGTATTATCTCCCTAGTGTAAGAACCTGAAAGAAAAAATGAAATCTGAAAGGTATATTAGATACAGTGTAATGGAAAGATACTGAATATAAGAAATGAATAATGAAGATGAAGGAAAGGAGAAAATGCAGGAAAGAAAAGGAGGGAGTAAAATCATTTGTGTATACATACAAGATCACTGAGATGATTGTAGAACTAATTTAAATCAGTTTGAAAATTGCAGTTGATATTTTATATTTGCACTTTGACTAACTCTATGTATTAATATGTGCAATTTGAGCAACTACAATGAAGACAGCAATGCGCAATACAAAAACTACTGTTGAGGGCCTGGGGAGGTGGCTCAGAGGAATAAGTGCTTCCCTGGCACATGTAAGGGCCTGAGTTCAATCCCTGGTTCTGCCAAAAGACAAAAAACAAACAAACAAAGAAAAAAAATTGTTGAATACCTAGTATCTTGGTCTTCTAAATGTGTGCTGCTTCTAATGTTTTATGCTTCAAAGACAACAATATGGAACATTTTAATTGTCATATTAACCTTTTTGAAATTGTCTCATTATTAATTCTTTCTCAATAAAATTAATGTATAAAAAGTATTGTTATACTTTTTTAAATAAACAAAAAATAGTGAAGTAAATAGGTCAGGAAAAAATTAAAAATTACTAAAGTTTATAGAAAGTAATTTTGAGTCTGTAAGGTAGCTCAGCAGACTAAAGCACCTGCTTAGGCAAGTGCAGGGACTGAAGTTAGATCCTGGCACCACGTGCCATGCTAGCCCCTCCCCCTGGGTGAGGTAGGCCAGAAAAAACAAAAAAAAAATTAAGTGTTAATGTTCACTTACTTGTCCAATTTTGTAAACCTATATCTGTTAATCTGAGAAACAAATTTGGCGATAAAAATACATAATATAACAACCATTCCTAATCTGATATTCTTGCTTTGAAAATATGTACCATATGTATTGTATGTTACTCTGTTTCTGTCTTACTTTTTGCTATTTATTTTTGCTTTTGTTTTTACTCTTTCAAATAATATAAAATTAAATTTTAACAGTGAAATTTAAAAAGAAAAAACAATGAGTTTTAAATGGTAAGTTTTAGCAACAGAAGGCAAAGGGAAATTAAAGCAGAAAATAGGTTAAAAATCATAGAAAGCAATATATTTAAGTGAATTGTAAGTATCTACTTAAATTAAAATAAAGCACCAGTGATGGTGTAGGGTTTGCTCCATCAGCAGTGTTTTGCATTTATTGCATTTGCAGTAATGGTAGCAGGAGAAAGCAAGGAATCAAGACATAGAATTTACAGTTACCAATTCCCTATGATAAATGCTATCATTATGTATAAGTGGTACTGATGAGCTTATTAATGATAATAAAATGATGCCAAATGGACCAGGGATATAGCTTAGCCGCTTAAGTGCCCACCTGGCAAAATCAAGATCCCCAGTTCGATTCCCAGTCCAAAAATGTAAAGCTAGTCAGCTTCTCTCTTTGACCAAGGCTGTGACAGGAAAATCTTTGTCCATATAAACACAATGAACATGAAATCATATGCAGATTGACTTCTGATAAAAAAAATACTGGATATTTCAACAAGTGTTCAAGATACACTGCACATAAGGTTTCATTTTTTTTTTCTAAATGCTTAGTTTATGTGTAAAATCTAGGCTTTTTCTCTGAGAAGAGCTGCATTTAAGCTCAAAATCTGAGTTTACATGTTGCCCTTCAGACATCTTCACCCATAGAGAGTATCCTTATCTGAAGTCTGAGAGGAAAATTTTTGGTGTCCCTCAAAGAAAACAAAATGGGAAAAAGATTTATGCTGTGGAGTAAAAGAGCAATGAATCTCAAACACTAGAACATTTGTTTCAGGGTTCCTTATAAAAATAAGGGAGTTTAGCCTCTAGTTGCATCCAATTACCTATAAAGTGTTTGAGTTTGTCTTTTTATATAGATGAGTAGTACTACGTTGTATAAAAATACCACATCTTTTTCATCCATTCCTCAAGTGATGGGCATTCTGGTTGTTTCCACGATTTGGCTGTCACAAATTGTTCTGCTATAAACATGGTGCACATATATCACTATGGTGTGAAGTTTTCAGTTCATTCAGGAAAATATCCAGAAAGGAAATAACTCTAATAAGTGAAATAAATCAGACTCACATGTATAAGTATTGTATTTTCTTCCTAGTGTAAGAACCTGAATGAATAAATAAAACCTGAAAGGTGTAACAGATACAGTAAAAGAGAAAGAAACTGAACTTAAAGATTAAACAACAAAGATGAGAGAAATGAAAAAAGATAGGTAAAAAGGAAAGAGGGAAACATGTGCAAGTACATATTCACAGGATGATTGCACGCATAATTTCCATTAGTGTTTTTGAAAACAGCAGTTAATGTTTAGAATTTTCATCTTGATTAACTGGATGCTGCTATCTGCGATCTGAGCAACTACATAGAGCACAGCAGTGTGTAATACAAACTCATGGTCGAGTGCCTCTCAGCTTGGTCTTCTCAATGTGTACCATTTCTAATGTCTCATCAATCATTATACTTTCTGTGAAATAAATTAAAACAAAAAAGTCAAGGAAAAAGATTTCTTGAAAGCAAGCACCAATATTCAATTATTTCCCCAGTCTTGCATAACTATATCTGTTAATCTGAGCAACAGACTTGATAACAAAAATAGATAATATAAGAACCATTGTTTATTAGCTATTCCTGTATTGAAAATCTGTAACATACACATTGTTGTATGTTATCCTGTTTCTGTCTTTTTTCTTTTCTGTTTTTGCTTTTGTTGTTCCTCTTCAAAATAAAATAAAATAAAATTTTAAAAAGGGAGGTGACTAAGATTGGATAGAAGTCTGAATAAAGAATTTGTGAGTTGTTAAAGCGACTTGAAATACTTTTTTTAAATTTACTTATTTGTGTATGTGTGTGTGTGTGTGTGTGTGTGTGTGTGTGTGTGTGTGGTCAACTCAGCCCACCAGGGGGCAGTACTGGCTGGCATGTGGTGCTGGGGGATTGAACCGCAGTCCCTGTGCTTTACTAAGCTTGTTCTAAGTAGGTGTTTTAGACCACTGAGCCATCTCATCAGCCCGTTGAAATACTTTTGAATAATGTGGATAAGACATAAAACAACCCCAAACAAAGAAATCAAAATCTTAAACAAAAATTTATTGTAAACTGCACTGCAGTATTTCAGGACTTATCGTCGGTTCTATTGTGCAATTTGAACTTAACTAGAAGAAACTATTTTACAGTTTTCTCTAAATTTAGTTATTAAACTTTTATCTTCCTGTCACATCTTCATGTTCTCTTTACAAAGCCGTGTTTATCTCTGGCACATTTATTTATTAATTTATAAAATGTATCAGTAGCTTAAGAAATGTATTTATCTTTCCTAAAGAAGAATAACATAAAATAATAAAGAGAGATGCTTTGAAATAGTAAATGCTTAATCATTATGTTTTTATTAAAGAATCATTTTCTTAATATGGTAATATCAAAAGAGATATGAATTTTAGATACTAGTTCATTTAACATATTGCCCTAACTGTTTGAATATCACTAGAATTCTTATTCTGACAGAATACAATGAATATTTTCCTTGCAGAATTATATATACATTCACCATAAGGAATTTTTGGGCCTGGGAGATAACTCGGTAGAATAAGCACTTGCCTGGAAAACACAAGGTCCTGAGTTCAATCCCTGGTCCCTTCAAAAAAAAAAAGTGGGGGGGAACTTTAACCTGCTCATAATATATCTTGATTCTTCTTTTTCCCCATTCCCCTCCTATCCCTTTAACACTCCTTACTTACAAAGCTTTAATTCCATTTTATTCTTTTTACTCATGTAGTTTTCTTATCCCTACCCTCATTTCCCCCTCTCTTCTCCCTACTCCCTCTTTCCTTTTTAATAGTTTCTTCCTCTTTCACAGAGGAGGTGTCACCCACTTTGGATTTCTTAGCACAGCATTTGAGAGCCAAAGGATGGGAAATATATCCCACAAATATTCAAGGTCCTTCTATCTCAGTGAAGTTTCTAGGATTCCAGGGCTGTGGAGCACATAGAGATATTTCTTCTAAGGTAAAAGATAAGTTGTTGCATCTGGCTTCCCCAATGAACAAAAAAGAGGCAGAGTGCCTAGCAGGTCCATTTGGATTTTGGTGACAACATACTCCTCACTTAGGTACCTTACTCTAGCCTATTTACAGAGTGACTCAGAAAGCTGCTAATTTTGAGTGGGGCCCAGAAGAGGAGAAAGCCCTGCAACAGGTCCAAGTGGGTGTTCAGGCTGTTCTGTCCCCGGCACTATATGATCCAGCAGACCCAATGGGACTTGGAGTGTCAGTGGTAGATTGTGATGCTCTTCGGAGTTTCTGGCAGGCCCCCATAGGTAAATTTCAGCAGATACTCTTAGAATTTTGGAGCAAGACTCAGCCATCATCTAAAGTCACATACTCTTCTTTTGAGAAACAGTTCTTGGCCTGCTACTGGGCCTTAGTGGAAAATAAACACTTGATTATGGGACACCAGGTCACCATGAGACCTGAGTTGCCTATCATGGCCTGGGTATTATCTGATCCATTGAATCATAAGGTTGGATGTGCTCAGCAACAGTTTATCATTAAATGGAAGTGGTATATTTGTGAGAGAGCCAGGGCAGGTCCAGCAGGTACAAGTAAATTACATGAGGAAGTTGCCCAGATACCTATGGCTCCTACATCTGCTACATTGCCTTCTGTTTCCCAGCATGCACCTGTGGCACTGTGGAGTGTACCTTAGAATCAGCTGCCAGAGGAAGACAAGACAAGGACCTGGTTTGCAGATGGCTCTGCACACTATGTAGGCCCCACCTACAATTGGATAATGGCAGCATTACAGCCCCTTTCTGGGATGTCACTAAAGGACAGTGGTGAAGAGAAATGGTCACAATAGGTAGAACTTCAGGCAGTGCACTTGGTCGTACATTTGCCTGGAAGAAGCAATGGCCAGATGTGTGACTATATACTGACTCATGGGCTGTAGCCAAAGGACAGGCCAGATGGCCAGGAACTTGGATGGAGCATGATAGGAAAATCAGTGACAAAGATATTTGGGGAAGAGGTATGTGGGTAAACCTCTCCATAAGGGTGAATAATGTAAAAATATTTTTTTCCATGTAAGCATTCATCAAAAGGTGAAATCTGCAGAAGAGGACTTAAAAATCAAGTGGATAAGATGACCCCTTCAGTAATAGTGGCCAACCTCCTTCTTCAGACACCGGTCATTGCCCAGTGGGACCATGACCAGAATAGCCCTGGTGGCAGGGATGGAGGTTATGCATGGGATCAGGAACATGGACTCTCACTCACCGAGGCTGATTTAGCTATAGGCACTGGTGAATGCCCAATATGGCAGCAAAAGAGACCAACACCCAGTGGCACCATACCCCAGGGCAATCAACCTGTGACCTGGTGACAGGCTGATTATATTGGACTACTTCCATCATGGAAGGGACTGTGTTTTTTCCTCACTGGCATAGACATATATTCTGATATGGATTTGCCTTTACTGCAGGTAATGCTTCAGTCAAATAACCATATGTGGACTTACAAAATGCCTTATCCACCAACACTGAATTCCACACAGTATTGCCTCTGATCAAGGAACACATTTTGTAGCCAAAGAAGTAGAGCAGTGAGCTCATGCTTTTTTTTTAATTATTTATTTGAGACAGAGAGAGAGAGAGAGAGAGAGAGAGAGAGAGAGAGAGAGAGAGAGAGTGTTGTGTGTGCGGCCAGCTCAGCCCACCAGGGGGCGGGGCTGGCTGGCATGTGGTGCTGGGGGATTGAACCGCGGTCCCTGATGCTTTGCTAAGCTTGTTCTAAGTAGGTGCCTTAGACTACTGAGCCATCTCTCCAGCCCGAGCTCATGCTTATGGAATTCACTAGTCTTATCATGTCCCTTACCATCCAGAAGCAGCTGGATTGATTGAAAGGTGGAATGGTCTTTTGAAGATACAGTTACAGCACCAGCTAGATGGCAATAGTTTGCAGGGTGGGGGTAAATTATTTTTACATTCTTCATCCTTATGGAGAGGTGTTCCCACATAGTTTATAGTTCCAAATAGTTTGCAGGGTGGGGGTAAGGTGCTTCAAAAGGCTGACTATGCTTTGGATCAGCATCCTCCATATAGTGTCCTCCATATCCAAGATTCATAGGTTGAAGAATCAAGGAGTGGGACTAGGAATGGCACCACTCGCCATTACCCCTAGTGATCCACTAGCAAAACTTTTGATTCCTGTGCTCATGACCTTATATTTGGCTGGACTGGAAGTCCTAGTTCCTGAGGGGGTAAGGCTTGTACCAGAAAGCACAATGATACCATTGAGGTGGAAGCTAAGATTTACCTCCTAGTCACTTTGGTTTCCTCATGCCTCTGAGGAAACAAGCTAAAAAGGGAGTCGCAGTGTAGTCAGGGTGATTGACCCAGGCTAACAAGGTGAAACTGGTTAACTACTCCATAATGGAGGAAAGGAAGAATATACATGGCGTGTTAGAGATCCCATAGGGAACCTCTTAGTATTGCCAGTCCCTGTTATTAAAGCCAGTGGAAACTACAACAACCTAATACAGGTGCAATGACAAATGGTTCTGAGGACTCAGGAATGAAGGTAAGGGTCACTACACCAGGGAAAGCAGAAAGACCCGTGGAAGTGCTTGCTGAAGCCCAAAGGACTACAGAATGGGTTGTGGAAGTTGAAGGTTCTAAATACCAGCCATGGATCCATAACCAGCTACAGATAAGAGATTATAACTACTATTTTCACCCTTATATGGTTCTGTTATAATATTGATGGTTTTAATACTGGTTCTTAAGTTTTATTAAATCTGTGCTAATGTTGAAGTTGTGAAATGTTTATGAGCATGTCTTTGTATCTGGAGACTGTTTTAAAGAAGTATGTCTAGTTGCCAAGTTGATAAGGGGTGGATTGTAGTGGTTGATCAGTTGTGTCAACTTGAGAAGTTAAAAGCTTAACTAAACTAGCTAAGCGATTCCTCACCCTAGAATGACTTATTACTTAAAGGATATAAAAGGGAATTCTGAAAGGATGGAAGATTCCATTTTGGGGAGGAGTTCTGGTCTTTGCAATCCACTCGCACTGCTTAGATGCCGTCTTGTAGCTTCTAGCACAGACCTTGGCTTCTGCCTTCGGTCCTTCAGCCTTCTTGTGTAGACTCGTCAGCCTTCTCCTGCAGACCCATCAGCCTCCCGGTACAGACTCGCCCAGAACACTGCACTGAGCTCCAGACCTTGGACTGAATCCTTCAGTCTCCAGTGTGCAGACACTCGCCTCGCACTTCCTCATCCAACTCTGGGGCTGACCACTGTAAGCCCATATTGTAATTTCTTATGTATTTGTAGAGGGGCTCACAGCTAAGGCTTTGCTTGGATCTCAGAGGAGACTTGGGACTTGGACTTTTCAGCAATGCTGAAAATATTAGGGCTTTGGCAAATCTTATAGATGAACTAAAATGTCTTTTTTTGCATAACAGTGTGAATGAGTCTTTGGGGGGGGGGCAGAGATGGAACGTTATGGTTTGTGTCAGATTGTTACCTCCAAAGCCCACGCAGTTATGGGGGTGACTTCTAGAGTTTGAGATTAATTCGCGATTCAGTGCTGGGATGAGTGCTTCTGGGATTATGGGTATGAAGATTACACCCAGCTTGAGGCAGACGCCCTGAATGCAATATCAAGAAGACGGATTTGCTCCCTGTTGCCACTGACGCCTTTGCTCCTCCCTTTTGCCTTTGCTTTTTGCTGCTTTCTGCCACCGTGAACTGCTCCCCGCTGCCATGCTTCAGTCTGCCTTGGGACCAGCTAAGCATGGACTGGAACCTCCATGAGCTGGGAGCTAAGTAAACCTTTCCTTCCTTAATTGTGGGCATAAGGTATTGGGTCCCAGCAGTGAGAGAAAAGTAATGCAGACAATCTATTTACATTTTGGTTCTTATTTGCACTTCCTGGTTCTCACACCAGAGAAACAATGTAATATTTATTCGTGTGTTTCCAATTTATTTCAGGGAAGAGTAGCCATAAAAGTGCCAATTTTTTCTTTCTCGATGAGTGAGCAATACTCCACTGTATACTTAAAAAATCTTTCTTGTCCATTCATCAGTTGATCAGAAGTTAAGTTGTTTTCAAGATGTAGCTATTATAAACTGTGCTGATAGAAATGTAAGTGGGCATGTATCAATGTGGTATCACGCTTCTAGTTCTTTTGGGAAGATACTAAGAATGGGAATATCCGGGTCAAATGAAACCTCTAGTCCCAGCTTTTTGAAGAATAACCACACTCACTTCCACAGTGGTTGTGGCAGTGTGGAAAACCTTCCAACGGGGTTCTCTCTCTCTCTCTCTCTCTCTCTCTCTCTCTCTCTCTCTCTCTCTCTCTCTCACTATCTCTCTCTCCTTTTAGACAACATTGGTTTTTCTTAAATATTCCTTGAGAATGTCATTTATCTCTACTAAACAAGATTTCCTGGGATGATCAAAGAAAATATAAACTCTTGAATGTGGGTGTATTTATGTACAGCACTTGGAACAGAATTTTGTAAGTGATAAATCCAAGTAACTCAAGTAAGTAGTTCATTCTAAGTTATTCACCAAGTTTTGTAGGGTTACTTTGCATGGCAAAAGCATAATATACTTATGTTATATACCATGATAATTAATAATGTTACATTTATGAGAATGGTGCAAAGTGGCAGAGAGACCTGATGCACTGGAAGTTTGGAAAGAAAATGTTAGCATTTCAACTGCTTCTAGAGGTCTTGTTGGTAACCTAACATTGAGAATGTTGATGTATATGGGGAGAAGCTATCTTAAGTGCAATAATACAAGTACAGAGGAGAATAAACATTATTAGAGACTTAATGGTTTGAAAGAAGAAAGAAAGGGGAGTGGGATCCAAAGATTCAAAACATTAAGAATGAAACGTCAACTTCTTGTAGACATCAATCTGTTAGAAACAGGAGAACGAAAGTGTCTCATTCTGAAACTTCATTAAGGCTAAACCTGTGGTCAAAGATTAGCGACATGGGGGCATTTTCTTGTTTATGCCTGAAAACTGCAATGTTGTATCCAATAAAAAGACAAAAAGAAGCTCAAGGGCAAGGAAGTCAATATAAAACAAAGGTTGCAGCCAATATAAAAAAAAAAGTTGGAGAACTTTAGATTTGCTGCTGCAAGTCATGACATGGCTGGAATAAAATAGCACAAAAAGATAGAAAAAATTGAACAAACTGTATTCATCCAAATTCTTGATCTCAGATTCAAAACATTTGAATTTTCTAGGTATGAAAACACTTTCTTGGGTATGCTGAAATCATTTTATGCAGTTATGCTATATTGATTGATTTGATAATAGCCATTATTCCTGGATCAGGATGCAATTTCAGCATTGCAATAGTTTACAACTCTCAAATATCCAGTAATGCTGAACATTAAATAATCTATTTATTTGCCATTTCTAGTTATTCATCTGACAAGTGTGTAGTCATCCCAGATGCCCATTTTTTGATTGTGTCTTTAAATTTGAGAGTCTGTTTTTACTTTTGAAATTGTTTGTATGTGCTAAATATTAGTCATTTGTTTGAGGAACAACTGGATAAAATTGTTTTCCACACTGTGTGGAATTTTTCTTTTCTGTCAAAAAGGTTTTAATAAGATGAGATCCCAGCTGTTGACTCTTTGTAGTACTCCCATAGAGTTGGGTTTTTGTTTATGAGTTCTTTGCCTGCAACTACATTTTCCAGAGTTCTACCTATTCTATCTTCCATTAGATACAATGTTTTGGTTTTAATATTTAAATCTTTGATCCAAGTTGATTTTAGTTTAGGGCAAGATGATAGACATGAGTCTAGTTTTAGTCTTCAACCTGTGGAAAGCCAGTTTTTCCAGCACTACTTCTTAAAGAGGCTTTCTTCCAGTGATGGCATTTGGCCTGTTTTTCAAAAATAATGTGGCTACCTGTGCTTGTAGTTGGATACACATCTTCTAATCTATGCCACTGATCCTCCAGTCCTTTTTCTCTTCCAGTTCCATGCTATGTCTTCACAGTAGATTTGTAGTATAATTTCTATTACAAGATTGTTATGTCCTCCTCCTTGATTTTCTTGCCAGAATTGTCTTTGCTATCCTAGGTCTCTTCTGGTTCCAAATGAATTTTGTGAATGTTTTCTTTAGTTATGAGAGGCATGCTATTGGTATTTTGATTGGATTTTGCATTAAATCTTTATAATAATTTTGGTATATAGCCATTTTTACTACATTGTCTCTTCATACCTAAAAGGAAGGGATATCTTTCCATTATCTGCTATCATTTTTGATGTCCTTTTTCAGAGTACCATAGTCTTCATTGTAGAGATTTTTTCCCTTGTTTTTTAGATTGATTTCCAGGTATTTAATTGTTTTCAATGCTATTGTGAAAGAGTTGTTTTTTACCTAATCTCTCTCAATTTATTCTGGTACATCCTCAAAATTTCTTAAAAAACTTATTTCCTAGCTATGTAGATTGACAAACGCATACTTATCATCATGCTAAATTATTATAGATGCCAGTTCTATCATACGTTGTTCGCTGTTGGTGAGAAAACGGTCCTCAAATACTTTTCCTATATTTTCCTTATGAGAAAGCAGAAGAAAGACTGTGCTCCCTCCTGTGCAGCCTCAAAGAGGTAAATGACTAGTGTAAAAGTAGCCCATGTAGAGTCAGAGGTCATCTCGAAAGACAGATATTCCCACCACTTACCTTCCTTTGGTCTCTCCCTTTCAAACTGATTTCTGTATCACATGCTTGGCCTTTGGTTGTAAATTCATGGGCTGCTGGCTGTGGAAGCGCACAGCTGTGATCTCAGCTTGTAGGAGGCTGAGGCGGCAGATCACCATGAGTTCGAGGCGAGGCTGGGCTACGTAGGGAGTTCAAGGCCAGTGCCAAGTACACGGTAAGACCTGTTTCCAAAAACAACAACAAAATGCATAGGTTTAAGTAAATACCTGAGTATATAATACCACATTCTAAAAGGACTTCACCAGCTATCTAGGAAGTAACTTGGGAAAACTACATCATTGATTAATTTCTAGCCATTTGAGAGAAAACTAAGTTGTGTGTAAAATAATTTAATCAAAATTATTTTAAATTCTTAAGATAAATTTTTACCAGAAATAATTTTTTAAACTGAGGTTCTCTTATATTACTTTCAAATCCATGGATTATTCTCCATTTATTCTTTTATTAATTGTTTTATTAATATACACTTGTGATATGCATTTGGGGATATATATATATATATATATATATATATAGTATTTAGTACAAGGTCTACAGGGTCTCGCTATGTAGGTTGGACTTGTCGTGATCCTCCTGTTTTTCAGCCTCCCAAGAGCTGAAGTTACAGGCATGCTGCACCACTCCTAGTCTCAACTGCAGTCTAAGCATGCCCCGGGGGTGGGGCTGGCATGCCCAGGATGGGAATACAGGTCCCAGTGCCTGCCTAAGCAGGTGCTTTAGTCCACTGAACTGTCTAGCTAGCCCTATATCTTTTTTTTTTTTTTTAACATTTTTTCCTATTTTTTTGTGAAAACATCTTGCTACCTGAAAAAAAAAAAAACCTCTGTATTTGTGTAAAATATTAATTTATGATGTGATGATGATTGGGTGATATTTGCTTTACATTAAATAAAAAGAATTATAATAAATTTAGAGGGTTTTAAAATTTTTTCTATGTATTGATGCTCACTTTCTTCCTTCCATCCTTTCTCCCACTACTTGATTTTTTTAATGGAATTCTTATTTTAATTAGTCATGTAATGTACCATTTACTTTGCTATGAATCTGTAATTTAAAATTTACCCTATCGAATAGAGTTAATATTCTGTGTAGTTATTTTTAGGCTGTAGGTCTCCATATTCCTCTGTTATTGATTACTTTGTATCTAGATATGGTAAATTTCAGGAGTTTTCTCACTGTAAATGCTTAAGTATACTTTTACACACTTGACAATTCCTAATATATGGCTGAATGAATACTTTGTTAATCATAAAATTATTAAGGTACATTTACTTTCTTCAAAACATTATTTAATCAAAATATATGAACACCGTGTAATTTTCTGTGTAGAAATATCTGTGTCTCACATATTTGTTACTGAGTATAACTTGCATTAAAATTTCCTATGATGAATTATGACCATGAATTCTATAAATTTAAGTCTACTGTAGAGGTACTGATATATTTTCATTAAAATATAATTATAGTGCGCATATATATATATAATTTTATACTGATGCATATGCATATTTGAAGTACATTGCATAATATATTATATATACATATATTATCATATATATTATATATACATACATTATCATATATATTATATATACATATACATACATATATATTATTCCCATTTGCATTTTTCTGATTTTCAACTACTGAGTGTAGTTCAGTTCCTCTTTGTCTTTTCAATATGATCCTCCCTATTCTTTCTGTATATTCTCTTTAGTGGTGTTCATTTGTTTTCAGTTTTGAACTGAGACCTCAAACTTGCAAATTGCTTTGGCTAGTGAGATAGAAGTAGTGTGTGCTACCTCTAAATATGAAAAAAGCAATTTATTTCCAAAATACCACATGCGAAAATAATAAAAAAGAAATAAAATAAATGAAAATAAAATATCTCATGCAGTTTGTTACTTTTGCTTCTCTTAAAATCAGGACATGATTCATTCTCATGGGTTCCTGTCTGAGCATAAAATTGAAGAGAGTCCTCCAAGGTAGATAAGTACTACAAACAAGGAATAAACCTCGGTTTAGTTTTTAAATTACCAGTCTTGTTTGGACCTTGTGTCGTATTGAAATGTAACCAACATTTTTCTGAGTACATTCACAAGACAATTTATTTTTCTTATATAACCTAGAGAGTTTCTTCCTTTGATTTTAATTATTTTAATTAATCTGTAATTTCCATTCTGTTAATTATTATTTTTCTTTTGTCAAGTAAAGTTCACAACTTCTAGAAATATTTCTTTTTTCTTATATTTTCCCTTTATATTTTTCTACTATTTTTCATTTTTCTATATGCTGTTTCCTTAATGCATTTACACTAATTTTTTTTAAGTAATGGCGATTGAACTCAGGACCCTGTGCTTGACAGGCAAGTACTTATTTTATTGAGCTATCTCTCTGGCCCGACACCAATTTTTATATTTAAAACATCTTCATTTGGAGACTTCTAATTTTTCCTGCTTTTACTTTTGGCTTTCCCTACTGGGGATCAAGTGTAGAGATTTGTGGGTACTATTTAAATGCACTGCCAATGAGCTAAATCCCTTGTGCATGTATGTATGTATGTGTTTATGTACATGTGTGTACATGTATTACACACATATGTATTTATGTACACAAGTATATGTCTACATATGTGTGCATAGATATGTACAGGTATGTGTATGTATTCATGTACTGTGTGCATGTCTATGTATATATGTGTGTATGTACATGTGTATGCATGCATATAGACATGTGTGTATGCCTGTATATAGACATATGTGTATGCATGTACATACACATGTAGGCACTTTTGTATGTATTTTTGAGACAGAGTCTCACTAAGTTGCCTGGGACTAGCCATCTACCTGCTTCAGCTTCCCAATAGCTGTGATTGTAAATTCACCACCAGACTCAGCTCCTTCTGTTTCTAGCAAACAATTTTTTTTGTAATTATGTTAAGATAAACTTCTATTTTTTCAATGGCTGATGATTTCTGTTCTATTGATTATATTCATTTGAAGCTAAATATTTATTTATTTTTTTAAATTTGCGGGCATTCTTTCATGGGTTTAGTTTTTATTCATTGGTTTCACGCATTTTTTAACGGATGATCCTCGGTGATCAGAGTTCGTTCGGTTTACTGAATTCCGTCAAGGGAGCAGACACAGTGGGGCGCTCTGGATGCGCCTGGCACCCTCAAGATTCTTCATCCTTCGGTGCTCTCACTCTCTTCAGCCAGTTCATACTCTAGCTTTCCAGTGAGTGTCAGAAATTAATCATCTTTTTATTTAGTCTGGGCTTATACATTCCTTAAAATATTCCTACTACTTTTGGTTTTAACTATTTCCCTTAATGCTTTTTCTCTAACTCATCTAAAACAGTGTCCCATAGTGACAGAACATTCTGGTCCCTAATGATGCT
The DNA here is from genome assembly GCF_000260255.1 of Octodon degus. NCBI lineage: Eukaryota > Metazoa > Chordata > Mammalia > Rodentia > Octodontidae > Octodon > Octodon degus. The sequence continues at coordinate 8,213,259 of NW_004524694.1, read as the reverse complement.
CTTGCTCGTATCCCTCCCCCCTTATTGAATTAGTCTGTTTGTGTTGTTACTAAAAGTTCTCCTGAGATTTGGGGGTTCATTTGGTTGGTGATTGGGCTTTGGCTAGAATTTTTTTTTCCTATTCTCGAGATTTCTTTTTCTGAATCAAAGTGCAGTTTATATGGAAATGAGACTACATTTTTCTTTCTAATGATTTTGTAACTGGCATTTGTGTTTTGGTATGTTTCTGCCAGTTTGCTCCTCAAATCTCTTCAGTATGCTTTCCATGTACCCAGCCAAATCATTGTCAAAATGTGCAACAGGAGATTATTAAGAACCAAGTCCTATGCCTCAGTTCATTCCAAGGTGACATGGAGTCATTAGTCAACGTTCTCTTGATATTCTCATTTAGAATTTATTAAGTGTAGCTAAATATATACTACTATCCAAGAGTCCAGAATTCTTTATGTATTTCTCAGAAATGCAAAGCAAGGATCCATCACTGTCATGCTAATATTTATTTACTATAACTATAACATTGCTTATCTGGTCTTGCTGATTACCTTGTCATGACTCTGATGGCTCTCTGCTACACAAAAGTCAAGCCAATCTCTCACATGTGCTTAAGATATTCCCTCAGGCAAATATGTTGTGATTGTTAATTCTGATATATCAATGAAATTACATTAAGAAATGTCTCCCAGATTGGCAAAGCTTGCTCCTGGGTGTGTCTTGGTGGGGTAAGTGTGTATGATGTCAGATATTCCACTCATGCCTGTGGCTCTCCTATGCTTCCTGGTCACAGTAAACTAAGTAGCTTCAATCTGCTCCTCCTCCTTTGTCTGAAGTTTCTGCTCTTTTTGCTACCAAATATAGACTGAATGTCCTTAAACTATGAACTAAATGCAAGCTTTCTTCCATTAAGCAATGGATGTCAGATATTGTGCTTCAGCAAAGGAAAACCTGATGACCACACTCATCAGTATATTTCATATGAGCCCCACAGGACTAGCCTTTCAGATGCTGTTTCTGGGGATATTACATTTTCTACACAGCAGAAGTTTTCAGAAGTTTCGGAAGTTTTCACATAACAGAAATTTTACAATTTCTTACTTGCTTACACCAAATCCTCTTGTGTAGAGAACAACAGTTTAATATTCATCAGCATTTAGTTTTTGCTCAGTGACGATACCTACCTGTGCATCATCTCAAAGAAAATTTCCCACACATCACTTTAAAAATGTTGTATTAGTATCTGTGATGCAGTCGTTACCTTAAGCTTGGGATGCTCATACAAACACCAAAGACTGGTCATTTTTAGTTCCCTAGTTTCTAGCTCCCATTCCTCGCCCCTTCTCCAGATTCCTTCCCCATCTCTACTTGTCTAAAGGTCCCCAGAGTTAGCTCAGTCTCCATTCTTTGGATGCTTTTCTGGCTCTCATTTCTTCTGATGTCTTAATCTCCAAATACCTTGCTCACTGGGCTCCCGTTTCTAGCGAGGGAGGCAGAGGCTAGGAGTCTATCCCAGAGTTCTGGCTGCAGCTGCAGGAATGAATTCTGCCTTCAGGTTTTGTGGACCTGAAGTGTTAGGTAAGCTGCAGCACTAAGGCTGTTCCACTCCCTTTTAAAAACTCCCTCGCATAGCACTTGTTTTGGTGGGATTTTCCATAAGGCTGATTCCCAGTGTGGCATCTAATTTGGTTGGTCTCCCTGATTTCTGAGTACTTAAGTCTTCCCAGAAGGCTTCACTGAGTTCCATTCATGACTGCAGCCCATCAGGATGGCGTCTCCTTCCTACCTTGCTCTGTGTCTCCTCACAGGTTCTATTTTTCACCTTTTATGATATTTTGCCACAACCTGACATTCAATGTCATATATCTTAGACAATATGAAGGTATACAAAGATAGATATTGGATATTAATAATTTTATCATGATTTTACATTTCATCAAGAAGAGAAGGTACTATTCATGACAACCCATTTTATTTATTTATTTGTTTATTTATTTATACGAGGTATCAAATTTGGGACCTTGAACTTGCCGGCATGCGCTTCTGCTGCTGTGTTATCTCCCTGGCCCATGCCAACCTTTTGTGCACAGTAGTGTTAAAGCATTCAATCGCTACTTGTTGAATAAAAGTCCCCTTGTTGGAATCAAGAAATGAAGGTGGCTCACCTATTTGTCTACCAAAAAACAAGCAGTATTATCTTTTTGTTTTGTTAATTCTTATAGGCCATTGAATAGATTTCTAATTATTAAAAAAATTATATATTTTAAAGGATTTGTTTAAATAAATCGTTCTTTACATGGAAAATACTACACAGGACAGATATCAGAAAAGTCTTTTCTTCCCCACCATAAGTTTCCAAATGATGAATTTTTACCCAAGAAGGTAATCTCAATACTGTAGTCCCTCGCTATTTTGCAGTTCAACTTTCATGGGTTCACTGTTTCATGGGTTTTCAAAAACTATTAATCTAAGTTATTCATTAAGGATTTTTCACTATATCGTGAGATTTTGCAGTACCGTACAGTATACAAATGTTAGCATTATGTAGGTTTACAAGTTTAGAAAATAGTTAACATTAAGTGTTTTTAAAATTGTGGGAAAGGTTTATAGGAGTGTGGGGGAGGGTTTATCAAATATATATATTTGTTACTTCTCTGATTTTCACTTTCTGCAGGGGTGTCTGGAACATAACCTCAGTGATAAGTGAGGGACTGCTACATAATATTTGGAGGTTCATTAGCAGGATGGAGTTAAATGGCAACCCTTTTCACCAACCATTTCTGAGCAAGGGAAAGTGAAGGCACAGGCTAGACTAACACATCAATTTTGTTGTTAGTGTAGGCTAATGTGAAGGGTGGAGCTTAATTTAAGGTCAAGATAAGTTTTCCAATAAATCTCCAACGAGAGGAAATCGTCCAACCAGCAATAGTCCTGGTGCACCCTGAAAGTCCTCCCTCGCTCGGAGCACAAAGGATTTATGCCCTTGGTGCTGCAGCTGGTTTGCAAAACAGAAAGAAGGAATTGCACTAAATACGTCTTAATATTATCCTCAAGTTGATCTGAAGGGAAATTTGTAACACGTGCTGTGGAAGAATAGTTATGTGTAAAAAGACACACGGGTTACCATTACAGGAAGAAAACATCAAGGGTGGAGAACCTTCCTTGTGCTTTCCTACCCGCCCAGCCTTCACTCCTGGAATAACAAGGGGACCCACCGCCAGGAGCTGTGCTCCCCCTTCGCCAGTTAAAAGTGTTTGGCGGTTCATTTAAATTGCGCTACATATCCTCCTGAGATAATCAGTATATAGTTTAGATTTCTTTGCACCCACGCATTTCTGAATTTAACACAAAATGTAAATTAACTTAAATCAATCCTTGATTTAAATCCTAAAAGCTAGGAATTCGAAACAGAGAATTCTGGGAGCAGCTAGACATTCCTTCTTGGGGTTGGCCAAATAATGTAGCCAAGAGGTGTATTACTTTAGTTTCAGGAGCCTTGAAGATGGCCCATTTAACCCAGCTATTTCCTTCCTGGGTATTTTTTCCAAAGAGAAGCATTGTACCATAGCAATATATGTGCACCCATATTTATAGCAGAACTATTTGTTGTACTAGATCTTGGAAGCAGCCCAAATGCTCATCAACTAAGGAATGGATAAAAAAGATGTGCTTTTATACAGTGGAGTGATAATCAGTTATAAAGAAGTATAAGCTTGGGACATTTAGAGGTAAATGGATGACACTTAAAATAAATTGGACTCCCATGTGTAAACATCATATTGTCTCCTTGTATAAGAAGCTGAAGGAGTGAATAAAACTCAAAATATACAA
>NW_004524694.1:8204118-8209156 GCF_000260255.1 Octodon degus | reverse complement strand
TTAAAGAGTACATTATTTCAGTAAGGAAAAGAAAACTTTTTAAATGCTTATTAAAATGTATCAAATGTCTTTGCTTTTATGATTTTTTTAAAGAAAACAGCACACACATACACAATAAAGAAGTTAGTGAGACTGGAGCAGGTGGTCATAGATGAGTTTTATTTTGTATTTTATTTTTATTTTATCTTTTTTTTCCTGTATTTAGGGCAGGGTCCACAGGGTGTTCAGGGTTCACTACATAGGTCAGACTCGTAGTGATTCTCCTGTTTTCAGCCTCCCAAGAGCTGGGATTACAGGTGTGTGCCACCAAACCCAGGCTCCTTGGCCCTCTCAGTGCACCCCGGGGGTGAGGCTGGCACCACATGACAGGGATCAAACACAGACGCTGTGCTTTGCCTAAGCAGGAGCTTTCGTCTTCTGAGCTATCAGGCTGGCCCCAGAAGGTTTTTTTTTTTTTTCTTTTGGTTGGCTCAGGCTGCCTTAAGGGCGAGTCTGGTGAGGCATGTGGAGCAGGGGATTGAACTGCGTCCCCTGAGCCTGACTGAGTTTGCCCAAGCAGGTGCTTTAAACAACTGAACTAACCCACAAGCCCCCCGCCTCCATAGATGAGTTTTAAACAGTAGCAAGTTGTGCCTCACTGAAATGGTAAGATTTAGACAGCACCAGAGTCAAGTATTTTAAAACAGGGAGCCTATGGAAGAGCGGGGTGGGAGAAGGGCTCAGAGCGTCAGTTCTCTGTCTCTGTTCACGCTGCACATCCTACAGAGCACAGCAGTGGCTCAGCAGGGCTGGAATCATTTCAGGTGCTGTCCCCAGGGTCTCACTCTGGAATGTGGATGTTTCCTTGGGAGTGTCAGAAGTTGCCAGAGTTCAGTATCAAACACACCTAACATATTTCACCTTCACTTTTCTGAACTCAAGCTAGGAGGCATTTTCAATTTGCCTGTCATCTGCCTTAGATGGATCCCCTCTCCCTGACTTCCGTACTGTGCTTTAACTGTGCTGGGGCATGGGCCACCGAAGGACAAGCGATGGCAGGATTTCTGTGACTTTGTTTTGAACTTTTACCCCTTTCACTCTCAAATAGATCTAGGCTTGAACCTTATGGAATGTTTGTAAAAATCTTTATTAGGTGTCCCATCTTTTTATTACAAATGCTTAAACCATTGCTTTTAGAGGTTTTGCTTCATGGTTCCTGTTTGATGAGAATTTCAATCTGTTCTGGGATCTTTTTCCCATTAAATGTCTTTAGGCCTCAGTCACTACCTCTCAATTACATTTAAAATACTTACTTTTAATGGCCTTTTAAAGAGCAGTTAGATACAGTGCTTATCAGCTCAGCCTGACCTTTAAGATCTCATTTTCCTCTTAGTTATTTCTAATCTTTTGTCTAGAATCTCACCCTTTACCTCAGGAACATCTCTCCTCCACCAATTCAATCAGCCTCCTCTGTTTTCTTTTGTTTTTATTCCTGGACCTCTTGTATTTTGATCATCAGACAGAAGCACTCCTCTCAAATCAATCGAGCTTCTTTTCAATTTCTAAGCAAAATCTGACTCCAAGATTCAAAACTACTTCAGACTCAGAACTTGAATGCTGTTTTATTAGTTTGCAATAATTTCTTCAAGTTGTTCCTCGTTTTCAAGTCATAAAATGGAGTAACATTTTAATTTATAGAATATTACTAATCATTGCTCTGTAATCACTAATAACATTGTGAATAGTGAACTTCATATATTTAATCATAGAAAATAACCTCTGGCCAGAATATATATGATTTAAAACTCCAAAGTCAATTAGAATTAGTGGTTAATGGTGGCTAAAAGCCTATGTATATGCCACACGACTGCACTGTTATCCAGCCCTTCCAGTTTCTTCTTTGAGCTTAGATGTAGAATTGAATTCAAGCTAAACTGTGTAAAGTTGGCAAGTGTGTGTGGCAGTAAGCCATCCATCCGACTCCCTCAGTCCATCCTGTGCCACTTAAAGACTAGAAGTGGCCTGAGATATATTGCTGAAGTTTCTATCTTAGCCAGACGAACCTCACTGAAGCCTGGAGCCTATTCATAGGTATATAAAATACCTTTTCTTCCTTCACACCTTATCACTGTACCACTGGCAAGATGAGTTAGAAACGTTCTGTTCGCTTAGCACATTGAGTCCAGATCTTTGCTATGCAGTGGAAATCATGCTAAAAAATGCAACCAGGTTGGAAGGGACCAAATAAGCATCAAAACCAGACTCAGATGTGGCAGAGATGTGGGTGTTATCATACCAGAAATTTAAAGCAACTCTGGATAATACACGAAGGGCTCTGAAGGAGAGAGTAGACAGCATGCACAAACTGGTGGTTGGTGTAAGCAGAGGGATAGAAGTTCTTCAAAACTATCAAACCTGAATGAGAGAGATCAAAAGTCGTGGAACAAAAAACAAGATCGTCTTTGAGGACCTTAAATCTTGGCCTGATGCAGCTATGGAAAGCATCACCAGGCTTGCAGTTATCTCCACAGAAACATCGAAACTGAAGAGCAGGGAAGAAATGACTAGCAAAAGGACAAGAATCTGAGACTACATAACAACTACAAAGTTTTATTAGGAAGTATAATGTATACTATTAAGTATAAATTATGTAGGGTTTTTTTTTTTTTACAGAGAAGTAGGAAAGAGAGGAACTGATAGAATAAATTTTTAAATCAATAATGATTATCAATTTCTTCCCAATTAATATAATACACCATACTTCAGATCCAGGTTTCCCAGAGAATACCAAGCAGGTTAAATTTTCAGATACTACACCTAACCTTTAACTTTCAAGAAGGCTGTAGATTCGCACACCTCCAATTTACCTGAATGTTAATCATCTTCAGGGGAGAGCTATTTGGCCCTAAGGGACACTTTCCAGTGCTCTGTTGGGGACATTATGGTTGTCACAGGGAAGGGAAGTCACTACTGACATCTAGTGGGTAGAGGTCCGGAACAGTGCTAAGCATGTAAGGCTGAGAAACTTCCTCTAGCTCTAAAAGTCAGCAGTGACACAGTGGAGCATCACTTTAGGCAAAGGCCTCAATTTGTCAACTCTAAATAGCAAAGTTGATTGTTCTTTGTAGAGCAAAAGCCCTTGCCCTGTCGCCCCCAGTTAAAAGCCAACTATGCCAATGCAAATTCCTGACCAGCCTACAATAAGCCTGCATGGACCACCATGACAGAACTCCCCAACACACATATTGCAAAGGGGGTTCCATTGATCCTGCTTTCAGCATCCACTGGCTGCCTTCCCCAAGGAAAAGAACTGTGAAAAATAGCTGAGCTATAAGAACTGCAAAGCTATAATATTTTTCTTATTCCTTTGAAATTTTAGAATGTCTTGTAATGTAAATTGTGTAATTATAAATATGTGTAGTCAATAATATAAAAGTATAATTTATCAAAGCAATGTAATATGCTAAGCAAAATCTTTCTGAAGCCAGAAGAAAAGTTTGAATCTCATGTCTCATAATTATTGAAGGGATAATTTTCAGTAACCTGTTTTATCACAACTGTTTTGATTGATTACTCATTTATAAACTAAGGGTATGTATGGCTGCTACAATGCATAGGAAGGCTAATGCGTGTAATTTCCACTTATGAATGACTAGCATTTAGGAAGACTTGAGGTGTCGGTTTTTACAATCTTACCATATAAATCTGCATCTATTCAGCACATACAGCCAAATATCTTTAGAGCAAGGTCAAGTTTGTTTGTTTGAAATGCAGCTCTAGGAAAACAAAAGTAGAGTATACTAGGTCTCCAAGGACAATACGTGTCTTACTGTTTAAGGAGAGAGTGCCTCTCTGTCTTCAATTCACTTCCATGGGAAAACCAGTGTCAGAAGAGTGCAAACTCAAGACCGATAAAAACTTGTTCTCTGCCCCTTTCCTGGAGCTAAGCACGCTTTTTTGTTCCGTATGCACTGGTATTGTTGATGCTTATTAAGCATTTCCCATTACTACTATATATCAGTAAACTTTCATCCTCTATTTTATAGTAGAAATACCAAGAGCAAATATTAGAAGAATATTATGAAAAATAGCATGATTAGGATCCTAAACAGATTTGGGATTCATAGAATTGCACCCGTTAGTCCATTACAACTCTGAGTGATTTACTCAAATTCTTAGAATGTCATCCATAAATGAAGTAAAACAGACCATTTCATATCCTTTTCTTATTGAGCTAGATACTGTAAAATTTCTCTTTGCTGCACAGCTTGAACGCGTTCACGGAAGTTAGTCATGATGTCTGGGAGTGAGGTCGGATGCCCTTTCTCCCATACTGTCCTGCTGAGGTGCTCGGCCTCACCTTCCCCAAGGTTCCCCACACTGGGAGATGAGCATCGCTGTGGACTAAATAAGTGTCCCATGGGGACAACAGCAATCTATGACAATGGAAGGAAAAGTGACATCTACCTATTTGTCCCCCTTGTCGTCTCCTTCAAGTGTCTGTAGGCCATGACAGACTTCCAGCTCATAGACTAAAGGGGCTACGTGATCCACAAGATTTTCTAAATCTAAGAGTACTTTTCCTCTTTTTCAGAGCATCTTTCCTTAAAAATGATTTCTAACTATCTGATTTGGATGTTGATCCTATTTCCTGGCAAGACCTTGGTGGATACCGTTACTAATGGAGGGACAATCATAATTGTAATTTCTGATGTCTCCGTGATTTCTGTAGAGGTAAAATACTATCTTCCACTGCCATTTTTTGCAACATTGACACAACACTTGAAATTTATGGAAGATATAAAATAAAAACAGTGCATACTTATCTTTTTGTTGATTGTCATTAAGTTAGCAAGGTGGGTTCATAGTACATTTTACACATTACTGAATGATAATAAGACATGTCAAACCAGAAGCATTAAGGGTAAGAAAACACAAATCTGTCATAATTTTAATACTGAGCTTCCATTTTCTTTTTCTTTCTTCTTTTTTCTTTCTTCTTCTTCTTCTTCTTCTTCTTCTTCTTCTTCTTCTTCTTCTTCTTCTTCTTCTTCTTCTT
>NW_004524694.1:8199685-8204018 GCF_000260255.1 Octodon degus | reverse complement strand
GTTTCTCTATGTAGATCGGACTCATAGTGATTCTCCTGTTTCAGCCTCCCAAGTGCTGGGATTACAGTCGCGCACCACCCAGTGTCAATCACCATTGCAGCATGCCCCAAGGGTGGCTCTGGCATGGCACCCCAGTGATAGAACCCCAGCCATTGTGCTCTCTGCCTAAGCAGTGCTTTAGTCCCCGAGCTATCAGGCCAGAGCTAATACTGAACTTTGCAATATTCTCTTAGAATACTAATTTATAAGCTAATGTCTCCTATTTAGCCTTTTCTAGAATTTTGAATTCTTAAGAAAAACTGTGTGCAGCTTATCATATCATTAACACCAATTATTTATTATTATTATTATTATTATTATTATTATTATTTTATTAATATATTTGGTACAGAATCTCACTACCTAGCTCAGACTGTAGTAGTGATCCACCTGTTTCAGCCTCCCTAGCTCTGGGACTACAGGCACGCACCACCACACCTGGTCTGGGTGGCAAGCTCAGCATGCCTGTGGGAGGGGCCAGCGTGGCATGTGGCACCAGGGATGGAACCCCAGTCCCTGAGCTCACCTAATTTTGTTGAGCCATCTCACCGGCCCCTTAACACAAAATTTAAGTAGTTGGTAAATTTCCCATACTGTGTTTATTACTTGAAGGTTCTCGAGAGATTTAGCCCTGAAATTAGATGCAATCACTTTTCTGCCAAATAATATTACACCAAGTTAATGAAATTGTCTAGGCATATACTGAATAAAATACACGTAAAAGATGCCAGTTCCAGAGTTTGGCCCTCAACCCTCACGATATCTTAACCCAACGATGAAAGTTTCTCACATTCTAGCCCTTCTTTTAGCTTGGGGAGGTATTTCTTCTCACTAGGAAAAGGCACATCAGAATCTAAAACATTAAGCCTGTGAGTTTTATGTGGACATCTAATTTATAACCCTAACTGGGGCACTTCGGAACAAATCAAGAAAGGTTATAATTACATAGGGACACAGGTGCAAATGGGGACCATAGAGAGAAAGCTATGATGTTTGTTCACTCTATTAAATTGAACCTGCACTAAATAAAAGAGTTTTTTGTTTGCCTTTCAGGTTCCTATTTCACTTCCTGAAGCAGTGCCGCTGCTCATAGTGTTCCCCCTTAGGTGCCCTCCACAATTTTTCAACAGCCTTTTTTTTCTTATCTTCAGACTTTGTGTGAAAGTCAGCCCCTGGGTTTCCACTTCTGTTGGCACTTCTATTACTCTTTTCAGTACAGAGAAAAAGCAAAAAATTTGGGGTAACTGTATGTATCAGTATTTTTCTTTTGATTATAAGTCTGATGAGTGTTGGTTCTGCAAATGTCCATGTTCCAAATAGAAGCATTCTCTAGGTAGATTTGAATGCCAGTAAAATTTTTATTGAGATATTTCTTATTTATTTCAATCTGTTAGGAAGTATAAAACTAATAGTATGATATATGGAATACTCCTTTAAATAAATAAATATCACTGGCTATGAAAATTTAAAGTTTGAAATTTGTCTATAAATGAAAATGGAAGACAAAAAAATCATAGGTGAAGCTCCTGCTGGCACCAGCTGGACTGATGAAGCCAGCAAAGCTGAGGATGAGGGGCTGTTTTGTGGGTAAATATGGCACGTAGGCCTCAAAACCCTATTGATGCTGCCGACATGAAGTGAATTATACCTAATAATCTTGTAAGTGATCGTATTTCCATGAATATATGAATATTTTTCATGTCATTTCATGGTCCTATTTTGAAGCAATACATAGCTATGTACTGCTGCTTTGCCGTAATTAAAGTTTAAATGGATGAGCTAACTTCCACTGAAGTTTGTGAAACCTTAAACACTAAATATTCAATAACAGCTTTGAGCAGTTTGCACAATAAATACTTTCAAAAGCAAAGCTCTTTCACTGGAGCTCAGAGCAGTACTCTGATATATAATGAATAGTGCAATCTATATACTGGACATGAATGCAGATAACGTCATTAAACAATCTGTTCTAAATTTAAAATAATATTTACAAGCTAATTTCACATAACTTTTAATATTAATGTCTTCATATTCTCTGCAAGTCAACCTGCAATTCTCTAAGCGGCACCAGAAATCCTTGCAGAAACTCCTGACTTCAGTGTCTTCAAAGAAACATGCAGAATATGTTTTACTAAGTCCAGCACAGAGCACAGATGAGTCCTAAACTCGTAAAATAGAGGAGCGTCATCCTATGATGGAAAAATGAATGGCACTCACCAGGCAATGAATTTTCCAATAGATCAGTGGAGTGGAGGAATTATTCCTAAGAATGGGAGCACCTCAGACAAACTATATGTCTTGCATGAGCTAGTTCAGGTTTCAAATTATTTAGAACCTTTTTCACCTATATATGTTATTTCGTGCTTTCTTTAAAGAAATCTGTTGTATGGGATTTTTGAGAGAGAATATTTAAAAAGAAAATGCATTAACAGTGATACAAGGGCCACCCAAGTAGCTCACCGGATTAAAGTACCTGCCACCAGGCACAGGGGCCGGGGACTCAATCCCTGCTGAAACAGCAACTGAGACTGGGTGTGATGTCACACGCCTATAATCCCAGCTCTTGGGAGACTGTAAGTGGGCAGATCACTAGGAGTCCAATCTAGCAGTGAGACCCTGAACACCCTGTAGACCCCTCCCTAAAAAAATACAAAAATAAATAAATAAATAAAAATTAAAAATACACAGAATTTCAAAACGAAACGATAGGAAACTGACAATGGTTGTTAGATTACATATTGTTGTTTTCAAAGTAGTTGTTCATATTACCTGAAATAGGCATGAAACATTGGTTAAAAAAATTAAGCATTAACTGTTCCTTTAAATAAATCAGTAGAAATTAGTAGTATAATTATGTTAGCTATCCATATGTATGTATAGATTTTCCCCTTCCTTAATTCTTTCTTCTCTCCATTCCTTGAAAGAAACTGCTCAAGAGCAAAGGAATTTTACACCTTTAAAAACTGTTTGTATGACTTGCACCGTGTCGTTTATCCCGCCGAGGTCTTTCCAGGTCGTGCGACACACTGAGGACACACCTGTACCTGTATGGATGAGCGGCACTACTTACATCATGTTTGTGGGTTCACAAGTAGTGTTAAACAGCCAGATGCATACTGCACAGCAAGAAAACAAACAAACAAATAAATAAAGATAAAATACTTGATAGTGTTTTGTTTTTTATGTATTTGGTGTAGGGTCTCACTACATAACCCGGACTCGGGGCGATCCTCCTGTTTCAGCATCCCCAGAGCTGTGATTACAGGCATGCACCACCATGCCCAGTCTCAGTCCGTCACGGCGCAGCGTGCCCAGGGGGCATGGCTGGCATGGCCTATGGTGCCAAGTATCGAACTCCGTCCCTGAGCTTGCCTAATAGGGCACTTAGTTCACTGAGCTATCTCACCAGCCCCTTCATAGTTTTAATGTCCTCATTAGCAACCTGATATAATTCCCCCATGTCAAATGAATCCAAGTGTTAAGAATCATGCAGGGAAGAATGTATTTAAATGTTAACTTGAGAAATGTGGATATACCTATTGGAATACTACTAGTGAGGATTTTCAATGGGAAAATTACAATCTTGTGGCCAACTGTTAGGAAATGAGAAAATAACTGCTTTGGATCTTTATTGGACCTCTACAATCTATAGCATTGAATAAAATCCACAGAAATCAGAAGAAAATATGCTGCTTGGAGTATTTTTACAATATGAGTAACCGATGTTTTCAGTGACTGAATGTTAGGGACTCCTGAGAACAAAGGAGAAGATGACCCCACGGAACCTCTGCTAGGGCTGCACACATGAGCCCTGAATGGGAGTCGGGGCTTTGACACTTCTAGGCAGGCACTGCCAGTGTCAAGTTTAAGTGGAAATTTACAATGGAATAACATCTCCATGAGTGTTTTCTGTGAAACCAAAGTTGTGATAGATTTGTATAAGAAAGAATGGCAAAATGAATTCTGCCCTAAAGAAATCGTTCAATATCTGATGGAATCATAATGACTTCAGAGGGACTTTGCATGACATGTAGCACCTCTCATAGCGTGATCAGCACCTTTCATACCATGACAGAGAGGATGGGCTTTGGACTGCACATTTTTTCCCAGCATATGTTTTGCAAAGTACATATTTTAGAAAATAGGGATATACTGTAACTCAATAGGTTTTTATAACAAAGTGTCATGGGGCTGGTGAGATGGCTCAGTGGTCTAAAGCACCTACTTAGAACAAGCTTAAGCTAAGCAAGGCACAGGGGCCGCGGTTCAATCCCCCAGCACCACATGCCAGCCA
>NW_004524694.1:8173076-8198962 GCF_000260255.1 Octodon degus | reverse complement strand
AGAGAGAGAGAGAGAGAGAGAGAGAGAGAGAGAGAGAGAGAGAGAGAGAGAGAATATGAAGGAGGAAAAAGGAGAAGTAGAGAACGAGGAAAAGAGGAAGAGGAAGAAGAGGAGGAAGAAGCAGAAAATGGAGAGAAGGAAAAAGTAAAAGATTAAAGTTACCCAAGTAAAAAGAATTAAGGAGAAAGATGCTTTTTGTAGGCATGGAAATTTAGAATATCTCAAGTGAGAAGCCATCGTTTGGTAGAGCAGAGGTGACCCCACACGCACAGCATTCTTCTGGTGGAAGCTGCTCGTGTGATGAAAGATCATGTCCTTCGGAACTGCAAATATGTCTTGCATCTTGCCTTAGTCACTTTGTGAGTATAACTGAATCACTAGCTCCAAATTCCTTGTCTCAGTTTTCATGATCATTTTACTAAAAGTGCTTCATGCAGTATGAAGATTTAAGGTAGATGAAGGTAGTTATTGTATAGTCAAAAGAGATCTAAAGTTCACATAGTTTCCCAAAGGTTTGTCGGAACATTCTGGTGTATCTCTAATATAAACAGTTTTGGAAATTAAAAGCATGACGGCAGGTAGTTCCTCTGTCCATAGCTGTTTCCACTGTTGGGCTGGGTTGGACTGGCATGATCCCAGGTTCCCTGCTTCCTTCTTCAAACCACTGTCTCTTCTTTTCTACCCTGCTTTGGGGCCCTGGGAAGCTGATCTCTGTGGGCTGCATCAGTGAGTTCCTTTGCTCTCTGTCTTCCTATTTGATTCCAGCAGTAGGTGCCGCCATCAGAAGACTGCAGTGTGGCAGAAGCAAACGGTGGAAACCAAAGGCTGACTGCTTCTCTCGCAAGTCACAACTCCTACAGAATAGCACTCTGCCAGAGCTACTCACACTGAATTCTGATAATTGCTCCCTCCCTTTTCTTCTTTGGGCTTTGGGGTAGTAATGGAGCCACATCCATTCCATACTAAAAACCTTTCTAGGCCATGGAATATGTAGGCTTGCTAAAACTGAACAGCTCATCAGAAATCCCATGCAGCACAAAGCAGACACAATCAATCTCTCAGCAACCTGCATTCTCGCATGTAGGCAGTAAGAAGCATTTGGTCAGTTAATGTGCAGTTTAAAACCATCACATGCTCTGTACTAACAAGTCACAGAAATCTCAGAGGATCAGGAAGTATCAAGCAGAGACAGTTAACCCCCATGGCACTTGCAGCCTCAATTTACAAACAGCTTCTTGATTTTATTTGCATGCTACTTTCCACTTTCTTACAAATCTTAAAAGCCTCCCTGATCTCAAAAAAGCAAAATATTAATTTTTTTCTCAAGAAAACTTTTAGAGAAAATTTTTCTTTCTTTGCTCAGCATCTTGTCTCCCAATTTAGTAGGCCTGTCACAGGATAAGTAGTAGGAATGGATCCAGTAAGCATACAGCTATGTGCTGTGCTCTGAAGATGGGCCTCACTGAGTCATTGGTTTCCCTTAACTCTGCCAACAACTTGACAAACAATTTAGTTCACACAACTGAACTAAATTAGTGTCAGTTGCCTATTCACGGTGTGCTGTTCTCCCTAAATATCATGACTGTTATAGCTGTAGAATATGTGTCTGTTCCTTTGAAGCATTTACACATTTGTACAAGGTCTCATTTGTTACTTATATTATAATATCAAATTCCTATCAAAGCACATTGATTATGAAGCGTAGCCAGGCCAGTTAATTTGATAAAGCAGTGCAGTCCGTTTTAGCTTTGGGGTTTCATCCACACACCATGCCAATTTATTTATCTCCAGAATAGAGGCGTTATAACTGCAAAGGTTATTTCTCATCTATAAACTGTGGATAATTATTTTACCTAATTAATAGGTTTGCAGATTGGATTAAATGCCAAATATATGGACAGTACTTTGAATGTGATAATCAGGATCTCCAGAGGAGTAGCTCCAACAGGAGAAGGAGATACCTATATATCTGTATACTGTTATAAAAATATATAGATGTAGATATGTACTTAATATGTATATATATGTTCATTTATATGATTTATCATTGTATATATTATTGTTTATTATTATCATATAGATATGATTTATTATTGAAACTTATTCCTGCAATTAGGGTGGCTGAGAAGCCCTATGATATGCCATCTACAAGTTAGAGAAACAAATAAGCTGATGTATGAATGACTCCGAGACCCTAAAAATCAGGATCAATGATACGGGTGTCAGAAGATGGATGTTCCAGGTCTAAACGGGGAGGATTTCGCCTTCCTCAACCTTTTCTTCCTCCACAGGAAGACTCTAAACAGATTAAATTAAACTAACCCCTACTGATGATGGCAGATATTTTACTCAGTTTACTCATTCACACACTGATCTCTTTCAGAAGCAACTAGAAATAATATTTCACTTACTTTCCTTAGCCTAAACATGTTGGCACATGAAATTAACACTCCACATGGTTTGGGTCTCTAGTACATAGTGTAGAAACTATGAACTGTTCTCTGTTTTTATTCTCATTCTTGTTTTATTTCTATTGTTGTTTATTATTATTATTATTATTACTATTATTATTCTACTGAGAATAGTCATGGTACAGGAGGCCTACATTATCTAGGGCCCATAAAATTCAATGAAATACATCACTCATATTAGGTGATTATGGCAATGGTATTCCCATGGTTTACCATGTGTACATAACCTCAGTCTGCACCCTGAAAACCAGCCTTCCCAATTCATGCGTCCTCAGTAGGAATGTTAGTCAAATACTGTACTTGATTGATCAGAACCGAAGTTCATTTCTTAACTCCCAAACTCTTAATTACATCTCATAAAACTCAGTGTATAATCAACAAAATACTAGAAATCTTTCACCCTCCTCCATATCTTCCACTGTGTTGTAAGAGGGAACCCATTGAAGTGACTGAGTCAACTCATTGTGTGTGCACATGCATGAGTGTGTGTGTGTGTGTGTGTGTGTGTGTGTGTGTGTGAGCGCGCTTGCTTGGACCACAAGTCCAAACTTTGTAGGGAATACCAGCAGGGTGAGAATTCAAGCAGCAATTGTTACAGACTTGAGAGATTCTCTGGGAAGCCTTAGACTTGCTCTTAATCCCTCCCCTGAGTTGATGAAGTCCTCACACATAACTGTAGGTGCTGTACGTGTTAACCAAGTGATATATAGCACCTTCACAGCAATGTCTAAACTAGTGCTTGGCCAAAATTTGGACACCTTAGCCATATATATGTAATATAGATTAATATGAACAGATTAATATAGGTTTATTATTGAAACTGATTAAAATGGCCTGCAAGTCCTGATATGCCATATTCCAGCTGAAGAATTAAGGCAGTTGGTGTGTAAATCATTCTGATGGACATAGAGGTGACATACAAGCCAAAACATAAAACATGCAATCCTTTCTTTTTTCAGTAACAGTTCCATGTCTTCACTAGACTAACTACTTGCAAATTATATTTGCACCATAAGGTTAGGCTCCCACTCACTAAGACGTTGCAGATTTCCCTGCTAATTGTAAACTGTGAACATCAAATTCACTGCATCTTCCCTCGCAGCTGACGAACATTCAAGAAATTTATGAATCATAAAGGAAAAACCTCATTTTTCTAGTAAGTGGCCAATATCTGTGTCTAATTGTGTGTCTTCTCTTCTGCCACAATAGAAGGAAAACTGTCACTCACTCTTAGCTAGTGTTCTGTTCTTCCACTTGGGACCTGTGGCACATCACCTTCTAGAACCTCAAGGAAGTTGCTGCTCTGGAAACTGCACCAGCACTCAAGGAATGATTTTGTCTTTTTACAAGAGAGTTTCCATCAAATATTCCAATATCTCCTTACTTAAGTAAAAGTAGACAGTGAGACAGAGAGAGAGAGAGAGAGAGAGAGAGAGAAAGAGAGAGAGAGAGAGAGAGACAGAGAGAGAGAGAGAGACAGAGAGACAGAGACAGAGACAGAGAGACAGAGACAGACAGAGAGAGACAGAGAGAGACAGAGACAGAAACAGAAATGAGAGAAACATTTGTAGTTCTGCACAGTTAGATATTTCTGAGTAAATGTATTGAAACCTAAGCCCCTGAATTAGAAACTCAGTGACAGTGTTGGAAGCAGTTACTTTCCTTTGGATGTTTAAGTTTCAAGGAGTAGAAAGGCGTGGATTGAAATCAGGCAGTACACAGCTCATTTTCTCCCTGAGACAAGTACTTATATTCCACAGATAAAGAGCCAAGATCTTTTCCTTGTAACTGCAAGGAAATTTTGCAAATGATAGGAAATAATATCTTCACTTCCAGATTCCTATTTTTTAAATTCCTCATATAAGGTTTTAGATGACTTCTGGCTCTCATTACACTGTCACGGAAGAGTGAAACTGGAAGGCTTTGTGCCATCATTAGACAGTACCCTATGCATTAATCTAAAACCAAAGCTAAATAAATAAATAAATAATAGAAAAATCAAAGCTAATCTTCACCATTTTATACACGTCAATGCTTAATAGATTCTCGGTTTTTCTCATACTTACATTCTTAGCCAATTTAATTTGTAGATATAAATGTAAATGTTTTTCTCTCCCTGTACTTATTCTCTTTCCAGAAATGTTTTGGTTTCCTAAATCTCAGAAATGTAGTAAAAGCTGCTTTTAAGTTATAAAGTGAAAAAATAACAATTTGTTTTCTTGGAGAAAATCTTGGGGATTACCACTTAAAAAATGAGATTCTGGTGTCCCACAGACTTTCAGTTTTGTGGACGGTCTTTGCACTTTCTCGGGGCACAGAAGCAAGGCCACCTGGCCTCCAAAAGGACAACACGGCATGCACAGCTTAGAGAAAACACAACTTGTCTAACTAATGACTGCTGACTCAGTGATTGCATACATAATACAGATGAATAGATTTCACTTCCAGAAAACATAATGAGTAGAATTTTATAAATCAATTGTTAAACAGAGATATTACCTATCCTATTATATAAACTGTAGCAATCATCTAGTCTCGGATTCATGACTGTTAAACGAACATTGTAATTATCCAGCAAGGAGATATATATGTGACAGGTAAAGTTGAGAAGAAGGAAAATAATAGTAATGCCATAGAGTACAGTTTATCAGTTTTACATAGATACACAATTTAAAGTGAAACCACTGTCACCCAACATAGCTTTCCAAAATGGAGTATTCTAAATAGTCAATTCATTGGCAAATTAATGTTTTTACTACTTTTCAAAGGATATGAGACTTCCTGAATTATGGAAGTTACAGGTTTCCATGAAAAACATGCACAACTCTTTGTCATTGTAGGCTACGTTTCTTGTCATATTCCAGTTGAGACATTTTTCCACTTAGCTAATCATTTCAAGCCGTAGCAAGTGCATATAATACAGGAAGCTTTGAACTCATTATCATGTTCTTCACACATTGGAAAAGGAGGAAATTATGCTGTGAAGATCAAAATGTGTTACTTTCTTTAGTGTAACTTGTTACTATGCCCTCATTTGATGGATATCCGATTCATGGGTTATTTTGGATCAGAACTTTAATCTACTGTATGAAAATAAAAGGCACATTTCCACCAATATTCTTTGTCCTCATTGTCACCACTTATAATTCTTTTCTTTTGCGACAAATTAAATTATATGGACTGATATTTCCAATAAAGGATGCGTGAGTGAGTTGGCATCATTTATGCTATTTTCTCCAAAGTATCAATGAAACATAATATACACAAACTGAGAGTGCAAGTGTAGCAACACCAGCAGCAGTGTGGACCTATTGGAAGAGATATCTAAAGAAAATAAACTGATGGGACCAGAGAGACTGTGTCAGTTATATTTTCCCTTGCTGAGAAAAAATACCCAATGCCCAAAATTAAGGAAGAAAAGGTTTATTCAGAAAATAGTTTGTAGAGGTTTCAGTCTATAATCAGTTGGTTCCAAGGAAGAGTGGCACATAGCAGAGGGCAGAAGCTCATCTCAGCAGAAAACGGCAAAAAGAACAAGAGAAAAAAAAAAAGGGAGGAACAGCAGAAAGCAGCCACTTTCCCTCCCTTACATTGTATGCAGCCTTCTCAACCTATGGTAGGTGCAGCACTCACACTGATAATCCAAGAATTGGACCATGAGTGAATCATAAACTTAGAAACCCACTTCCCCATGGTGGCATGAGGTGCTGCAAGGACATCCAGACACAAACAATAACATTCTACTCTTGGCCCACCAAATACTTATGCACATCCCTCTATGCAAAAGGCATTTTAGTCCATCTGTAGGAGTTGCCAAAGTCCTAACAGCTTTAGCATTATTGAAAATTCCAAGTCCCAAGTCTCCTCCAAGATATAAGGTGAACCCTTATCTGTAAGCCCTTGTACAAATGAAAAGAGAGTTAAACACTTCCAACATTGAATAGCAAAAGACACACATCCATTCATAAAGCTTAAGACAGGAGAACACAAAAGAATGGGACCAAATCAAGTCCAAAATCCTGCAGGACAACTATTAAGTGCCATAATTTCATGTGCAGCATCCAGTGCAGCCTGTGGCAAGTTGTGAACTCCAAAAGTCTTAGGCTCTGCTGGTTGTTGCAGCTCCCATGGCTTCCCTCTTGGGCCCTCTTTGCTCCTTCATTGCAGTTTTCCTCAGACAATCAATATGCCTGGGTTCTCCAAACTTCTGGGGTCTCCAATGCACCTTTGACTTCACCTTTACAGCCTCACATAAGGCCTGCTCAGGATCACACTTCCTGACATGCTAGACCTCCTTTTACCTCTTCTGAGGGGTGAGACTTTTTAGTCTGAAAATTCTTGCATTCTACTTATGCCTAAATCCAGCACCAGGTGGATGATGCCAACATTTGCTGCCACCTGGAGCAATAGCCAAGATTCCTTCTCTCTTGGCTATTGGGTTTGAGGGCCTGGATCACTAGGGACTCTGCGTCTAATTCTGACAAACTTATCTATGCTTCTACCATTCTGGAAGCTGTGTGGCTGCTGAAGTTCTGGATCATGGTGCTGTGATTTTTTTTTTCTCAAGTCAAAGCTTTTTGCTTTTGAAATTTTGAGGCTGCAAAGAACAAGGGTGTAAGGGTACTGCTGTTTCATGTGAGACATTCAGGCCTTGTTTTCTATGCTCCTATTTTTTCTCAGCAATCAAGATTTCCTCTGCTCTATCTTTGTGGTACACAGCTTTACCGGTGCTCTCTTTGTGGCCAGTCTCACAATATTTCAAATCATTGTGCTCGGCTCTTTGTTCTTAATTTTCAACCTAAATTTGACTAAAATCCCCAAACAATAGCCACACCAGGGACTCAACATTTGGGTGTCTTGAAATTTTTCTGCAAATTTAATCTGTAACTCTTAATCTTAGTCTCAGGCAAAATCTTTGGACATGAACAAATGAAGACAAAGCCATCACACACATCACCTGGAGTCTAGCAGCCAAGGCATTCCTTCTTCCCATCAGATATCTTCCAAGACCAGTTCTCCCTGGCAGAATTTTGATCAGATATCTGGTCTTCTGAGTTCTGCCCAATATCTCCCATAAAAACAGCCAAGGGTGTTCTAGATATACTTTTTCAGAACACATCTCTGAAGCTTTCAAAACTCTTCCCACAAGTCATTTCCAAATGCCCTTGAAACACAGGGTCAGCTATCGTTAAGAGCATCCACTTCTCTGACACCAAACACTCTCTTGGTTACTTTTCTGTTGTTGTTGACACAAAAATACCTGATGCTCTGAATTAAGGAAGGAAAGTTTGGTTAGTTCACATTTGTACAGGTTTCAGTCTAAAATAAATTGGCTCCAAGGCAGATAGGCACATAGTGGAAGGGCATTAATTCATGGTGGTGGAAAACAGCAAAAGCAACTAGAGCAAAAAGTGGAGGAGAGGGAAAACAAATCTCCTCTCCCTTATACTGTACGCAGGCTCCCCATCCCAGGCTGGGCGTAGCACTCACACCCATAATACTAGCATTAGACCATGAATCAATCACAGACTCTTGAACCAGGCCCATGTCTGAATGAGGCTTTAGGGGGAATTAAGATGGACAGCAGGACAGAAACTCAGGTAGAGCAGAATGATAAGCAAATAAAAACAGGGAACCCAACTGAGAAGTGAGTCTATCCTATCTCATGCCACATTCTTTTATTTTATTTTTTTACTTCATTGACTGTAGGTTTACTAACCATTCAATAATTATCTTTCCAACTCTTCAAACTTTGAACTACCCACATTCTTCTTTCCAAACCATTCTGCATTTAATCAGCCTGAATGTATTCTACAGCAGCAGAAATCATCTACATGCCTACTGAGAAATACCATATAAGACAGAAATGGAAACTACCATGATATTTCTTGTCAAGGCACTGAACTGACCATCTAAAGCAAAGCTGAAGGGTGGAAAAGGAGCATGGGAAACAAATAGTTCTTGACAATAGAGAAAACAAAACACATATTTATGTTTAATATATAAAATGCACACCATAAAAATACTTCTAAGGTGAGGCTTTCCTGTTTCTCTATTCCTTGCTCTAGAAATTAGCCAATGTCTAAAAGGGGAAAAAATTCAAGAATTAAAGCTAAGCCTACTAAAATGTATGTTGACATACAGAAGGACTTATCTCACTGTTAGTATTTGTAATGTATGGATACAGTCTGATGAAAATTTACTGTTATTTTCAGGTCTCTCTTTACTAAGATTCTCAAATTCTTATTAGTACATTACCAAAATAATGTATCTATCATCTCCAGCTTTCATATAAATACCATTCATAGTTCTGGTCATTTAGTACTTACTAAATATATGCATCAAGAACTTGCTATGATCATAATAGTAAATAACTGATGTATTCTGAATTTTCTAATGTATGATGTAACCTAATGAAATCGTGACATTTCATAAGATAATATATAATATTTGGTAAGCATATATAATACAAACTCAATGGTGGCATATTTGTATGTATATTAAAATTTAGTTAATGATACAATGCTATTAAAAATAAGCAAAAGTAGAATAGAAAGTGATAACTTAGTCTATAGATAGAGTAGTTAGAGTGGCCTCTTTGCTGAATAGGAACATATACATAGTGTGATGGGATTTGAATTGAGCAGAAAAAGAAGTGAGCCACTGTGTGGTAGTTGATACATTGTGTCAATTTGGCTGACTCTGCTCTGGCTGTACTGGGCATGGGGACCCTCTACCCTGCAGGCGGGCAGGGCCCAACCTGGGGTGCTATTGGGCCCACCCTGGGGTGTGATTAGTTCCACCCTAGGCCCATGGGCTTCCCCAGAATGACTCAGCACAAAAAATGTATCTAAAGGAGGTGAAGGGGGCTGGGGAGATGGCTCAGTGAAATAAGTGCTTCCCTGGAAAGTGCAAGGACCTGAGTTCAATCCCAGTTCCACCAAAAGAAAAAAAAAATCCCACCCCACAAAAAAAAAAATAAAGGAGGTGAGGAAGACTCCTCAGCATCGCCCTGCCCCACTTCCTTGGAGAAGTCCCCATCTTCACAGGAGAGCACGAGTTTTCACGATCAGCCCAGAAGGAAGAGAGAGGCTTGATGGACAATGCAGCTGCTCCTCCTCCTGCGCTCCTCCTTGTTTTTTGCTGCCATGAACTGTTGTTGTTTGTCTTGGAGCCAGCAGAGAATGAATTGGCACCTCCAAAACCTATGAGCTAAATAAACCTTTCCTTCCTTAATTTTGAGCATCGGGTATTTGTCCCAGCAACAAATAAAACATAACTAAGACACACTGGTAGAACATAGAGGAATATGGGAAAGCAGGGAAAGGTACTTGTCAGGCAATGTAGATAGTAAGTTCCAAAGGCTAGGGATAGGAAACATCATAAAGAAAGAAGGCAATTTATATTATTTTTCTTAGACATATGTGGGATCAGTATGAGTGTACTCATAGCTAGTCAGTTTACTTTTGTGAACTGATGTTTCCTATTTTGCACACCTCATAATATATATGTAAGGGATCCAGTAGCCAGCTGGGGAAGAATCTGTAAAATTGCTCTGCCAGAGAAATCAAATTATCTGGCATCTCCCCCAACATTGCTCATCCAGGCAACCAGGGAAATGCCAGCCACACAGTAGGACCCAGCCTTGGATGTGCAGGATGGACCAGTGAGAGCAGAAAGAAGTAGAAACTACATGCTAGAGGTGGTAGGTTAAGTGCACTAGCACTGTGCTAAGGACCAAAGACACACAGAATAAGAGCCTCAATCTTTTTAAAATGTAATTTTAACTTATCTTTTTAAATCTTTGCTTTTATCTTAATTTCTTTTTCCTTTTTCCCTCAAAGTTTTTTCTCTTTGTTTTCCCTTGCTTTCTGCCTTTTTAAATTTTTTGTTTTATCTTTTCTAAACAGCTAGGAGAACTACAGCCCAAGGAAACTAATCCCATTCCCCAAAACAAACAAACAAACAAACAAACAAACAAAAAAAAAAACAAATTCAGATAATGCAATAATACTCCTTCATTCTTTCTTTCCTATTCCCTTCTCTTGTCCCAAACTTTGCCTGGCCATCCTATATCCCCAGCCTTGCTTCTACTTCTGCTCCAGTTATCTTTGTTGTATGCATTGTCTTCCCTAAGTTTTCTACCACAGGTTAAAACCACTCTAGCAAGCAGAAACACTTTGCACATATACTTCTAATTTATGATCAGTTCTGTCACATAACCATAGACTTTACTGTCTTGGTCTGAAGTACAAAATCAATACTTACCACAGTTTGCCAGTTTCTAAATTGTGCATGATGATATTGTTACTGCTAATTACACTACTTTAGCTAGGATGTCATATCTGTTGTAATCAGTTTTTCTCACATCTACAACAATACTGGGAAGCTCTGAAGTTATATATTCACCTGAATACTACCCCAAAGTTCTGGGAACTGAACATAATAACACCATCATCCAACTCGTAATTAATTAGCTCTTGAGACAGACATAAACCATGAATCTCCTACATGCAGAAGACATTCCTCAAGACAGCTTGCTACTAACAATAAAAGCTACCTACTAAAAACCCAAAAGATTCATCATAGAAAAGAAAAAAAATTAAATAGACAATGACAAGATAAAGGAGTAAAATGCAATCTCAGACCTGCAGCCTACCCAGAACAAGTCCAGGAGATATCAACATAGAAGAAATTGGAAGTTACACACCTAAAATTTCAGCAAATGAGTAAAGAGACAAATCTATAAAGCTATAGAGAAAATGAAACTTTAAGAAAGTCTCTCAGGAAATAAAATAACATTCATAATGAAATAATTGTTCAGCATATCTAAACAAGTACAGATAAAAGAGTAATGGAATATAGAAAAATGATGGAAATTTTGAATAAACAATATAGCAAAGAAACAGAATGCATACAACACATTCCAAGACATATCTAAAAAATTAGAAAGCCCTTTGAAAGATAAAAAAAAGTGATTCAACAAAATGGAAGGTAGACTTTCAGAACTTGCAAGCAGGCTCACAGCTAATGATAGGAAAAGTAAAGATCTCTAAAAAATAACAAGGGACCAGGAATTACCGTTCAACAGCTGTAAGACAATGCAAAATAAAACAACATAAGAATGAAAGGTATTGATGATAAACCAGAAATCAACACAAATGATACCACAAGTCTATTTTCAGAAGTAATAACAGAAAATTCTCCAAGCATGGGAACAGAAAACTGACATATAAATAAGTGAGGCATATGGAAGTCTGAACCACCAAAGCCAAAATTAATCTATGTCCAGATATTTAATAACCAGGATCACAAAAATTCAGAGCAAGAATAAAATAGTAAAAGCTGTTAGAGAAAAGCTCTAGATTATCTATAAAGAAAACTCTTGTTCCATAGGTCCTGCTTTACCTTGGTCTTAAACATCCATCAGAAAAGTATAAAAACGAAATATAAGAAGTAAAGCCATGCTGTTATGTTGAGCTGTAGCAGACTCAGGTCAACAATTTCTGACATTGCCAGTCAAGCGGAAGACCCAATACTATTATGGGATACTGAACTCTTTTAGATTACTTTACTGAGTTAACACAACTATAATATTCAAATAATGGAACTTAACAAAAAAGGGTATACAGATGAATGTCCATTTTGTATCTGTGTATTCAAAGTGGTTAGGATAGATACATTCTGTTAATGAATAGAATGATTTGTTCTAATGGTGTTTGTAAATAGAATATCATGACTGCATCTTGTACAGCAATTAACCACTCGGAGGAATGTAGGCATGTGTTAATTATTGAAACTGTCCTACCAATTTGATTTGAAACTGTCTCATTGCTATTTGTTTATCAATAAAATTATGGGAAAAAACTCCATGAGAATTATGGCAGACTGCTGAAAGCAAACAACCTTCAGCCCAGATTGAAGTACTTTGTAAAACTACATTTCAAAATTTATGGAGAAATAACATACTTCCATAACAAACACAATATGTACAAATTCATGACAGGAAAATCAACTCTGTAAAGAACACTGAAAGATATTCTATCTAGAGGTAAAAATGACCACAATTCCAAGAACAATATCACAAAGAAACCATCAAGCAGGGCAAACAATTAAACAGAGGGAAAAAACAAAGAACCAACAGTATGAAAATAGCATGACAAAAGAGAAGAAAAAAGAACATCAATTATATCTATAAATACATTATTTTTTCCTAGCCTAGGTATAATCAAATATGAGTTCCTGGTAAGAGTTCAAAAATTTGAGATTTAAATAATTACAAAACTTTTTATTCACTGCTTTTTTAAAAAAAAAAATCCTCTTAGACTTCCAAAAAGTACTAATCAAAGTCAATTGAAAACTGTCAGATAATTCATCACACTTACTAGATTGATTAACATTCTATTTCACCTCGGGGGTGTTCTCTACCAGCAATACTTAAAGAACTTAATTAACCTACCAAAAGAAACAAACCAGCAGAATGATCTGGAAATGAGATAGAACAATATGATCTACACAAGAAACACATTTAACTCTAAAAGAAATTAATAGACACAGGCAAAGGGATGAAAAGCAATACTCCATTGTCAGCATAATTATACTGGTAATTTCTTTCTTTTTTTGCAAAACCAGGAATTGAAATCAAGCCCTTGCGCTTGCCAAGGAAGCACTTATTCTACTGAGCCATCTCCCCAGCCCCTATACTGGTGATTTCTAAGAGTTCATTGACAGTAAGTTTGTGTTTATATTGTTTATCAATTTTGAATACCAATAATTTGTAATTTGAGCAGCTACTTTGTTTTTTTTTTCTTTTCAAAGTTTTATTGATAAACATATAGCAATGAGACAGTTTCAAATCAAATTGAAAGTACAGTTTAAACAAATAATGCACTGCATATATTCTTCTTAGTAGGTCCTGCTTTACCTTGGTCTTGAGCAACTACTTTGAAGATGTCAACTTTTTGTTATCTTGTTTTGAAATTCTGTTTCAGTGGTTTTATTATTTTATTCACTTTAAAATTAAAAAGATAAAAAGATGCTAAAATTTGCAAATAATAATTTGACACATCTTAGAAACTAAAATATATTGACTAATGATCATTGTAACTGTAAGTTCTTACTTATCTACTACTTATCTCATGTTGGTACAGTAATATTATTTATCAAAATTTTCTTAGCATTTAACGAAGTCAAGTACTTTGAGAAATAATGTGGTGGATTGGAAACGATTAGGGTATTAAGTCTTAGACCAAAAGGAATCTTAAAAACTAAAAAGAATATACATTATTTATCATGACACAATAAGCAAAGGCAAACTTGAATAAGAAGGATAAATCCAACTAAGGTTCTATCCTGAATTACCATCTTTTCAATCACTTTCTAAATAATTTGGATTATCAGTTTTAATTTAGAAAACAGAAATACATATGCAATAGTGTAAGATCTGATATCAAATTATTTTATTTCAAATATGATACTCAACTACAATATCTGCTTACTTAAAGTTTATTTCACATAGTAATTTTATTTATTTTTATGACCACCAAAACCAGAATGTGAATTTTTTTTTTTTTTTCAGAACTGGGGATTGATCTCCAGCCCTTGCGCTTGCTATGGAAGTGCTTATTATACTGAGCCATCTTCCTGGCCCCAGAATGTGAATTCTATAAGAATGTATCCTGCCCTTAATGTTTATCCCCATATCCGTGATCATTACATTTATTAAATGATTAAATGAATAAATGAGTGACAGTTTGTTTAATCATATCCATGACACTGATAATTTATGTACTGCTCTTTAGAATGTGTGAAGCAAGTGTAAATGATCTGCATATATAATCAATGGCATGATTCATCTCAATGATCCATAATAGCAGATAAAACTCCTGACCAGTACAATTCAGAACACCTTTGTAGCTGCAGCTGCACTCCACAGAAAATGACTCAACAGGCAAAGTAGAACAACTTGAAGAGGAAGGTTGAGAAAGTTGCAAAGATGTTTCAAAAAGATCAGCCCAGCTTAATGCCCCAAGGATATACATTAAAAATAAAAAACAACTTGAAAATGAATGAGATGAGTCAGTATGAGAAAATTAATTATGTGTTTCAGGGGCAGTATGGTAGAGAGTGAGCCCAAATAGTCCCTGAAAGACAGATGGTTACATGAAGGCTTTCTTGTACAGACTGCTAATTTTATCAGCTCTTTCAGTTGTGCCAGCTGACCTTCAGTAACAACACTATAATAAGCACAGACTCCAAACTTAAGAGGCATGAATCAGGAGAATCAGTATTTTTCTCCTAGCCTAGGTATAATCAACTATGAGTTTCTGGCAAGAACTCAAATACTTTAGATATAAAGAATTAGAGAATTTTTTATCAACCTCTTTTTAAAAACATCCTCTCAGACTTATAAAAAAAGAATTAATTAAAGTCAATTGAAAACTTTCAGATATTAGTGAAGCTTCCCAGACTAAATAATACACTGTTTTGCCACAGATGTGTGCTCTACAATCTTACTTAAAGAAATTATTTTGTATTTATTGATATATTGTCTGGAAGCATTACTTCCTAAAGAATATTTAATTCTCAGGGTTAGAAGGTGTTAGGCCTTTCTTAAGCCTAGATGTCCCCCAAAGTCTCAGGAAGACTTAGATGAGAGATTTTCAGAGATTGCCGAATGTAGAATATGAGATGCTGGGATTGATTCATGGTACACTTAGGATACAGGGTGCTAGAATTCAAGCTGGTGATTAGTAAATCAGCGACAGACTGGCTTGGCACTGCCCTAATCCTGGTATCCTGGATACAACACAAGGAACAAAACTAGGCTTGCCTCGTGTCCCACTTTCTTTGCTGTCTCTGTCCACTGTAAACTGCTCCTCCCCTGCATTGCCTGTCTGCCCTGCCATGCTGCCTTGAAGCCAGGTGACTACGGACGGGAACTTCAACCCCTGAGCAAAATCAGCCTTTCCTCCCACAGCTTTAGGCATCAGCTGTTTTGTCTCAGCAACAATAAATGTAGTCAATTTCTAAATAGAATAAAATGTCAGTGCTTTTGTGGGGAAGTAGGAGGCAAAAGGAAAGCCCAGTATGGGTTGGAGAAAGGGGGTAAATTACTCTTTCCATGAAATGTCAGTTTTTTTTGTTTTTTTTAATTTTGGAGTGAGTGAAGAATCCTTAATTAGTGTGCTGAAATTACCACTTCAATACCTTCATTCACGTGTTCTGCTTTTGCTTGTTTATTTTAGAGAAGGGTCTACAGGGTGTTCAGGGTCTCACTACTAGATCAGACTCATAGTGATCTGCCTGTGGACAGCCTCCCAAGAGCTGGGATTACAGGCTCCTGCTGCCACGCCCAGTCTCAACTGCTGTCTCAGTGCACCCCAGGGGGGTGGGGCCGGCACAGCAGGCCCTGGGGATCCAAAACCCACCCCTGCACCTGCTTGCAGATGGTTTAATCTGCTGAGCTATTTGGCCAGCTCTCCCATGTGTTCTTAACTGCTTCCTAATTTACAAAATGCACAAATTGGTTTTGAAAATTTCTAAATATAGGTTCCTAACCTAATATAGGTTCAGTCCTACTTCACTCTTACTAGTTTCCACCTGCCCAGATGTTGGGATCCTGGGTAAGATAAGGTGAAGGACCAGAGCCCTCTAAGCAGTGTCTGCATCTCAGCAGGCAGCAGGCAGCGGAGCTGACAGTCTGCAGCTTTGACACCTGTCGCTGTATGGCTACACTGAGATTGCAGCCTGTGGCTTTGACAACACTTTCTGTGTGGCTAATTGTTCCTGCAAGGCCCTCTTTAAGTAAGTTACTTCTCACAATAAAACATTTTCCTTCCGGATTCCAGTAAGCCAACTTACTCTGGTTTTTAGCAACAAATTTAGGTACTAATAAAGTGTTGGCCCTCGAGGAGGTGGAGACAGGCCCTTACTCTATAACACAGGTCCTCTATCCCAGATATGATGGTGCTGCATCTCTTAGCACCCCTACTACTTGCTGGGGTGGCTTTGTACCACTCCCTGCGATACCTATATTAAAATTACCTTCACTTGGCACTGGTCATTTCTGTGTCCTCTTTGTCCTATCCCAGAAAGAGCAAAGCTTGGTGAGCCTGGTACAAGAGCCACCAGCCCACCAGGCATATCTCATTCTTCATGATTAGTGTTAACATTTATATTATGCCTTTCTGAGTCCTTTGTCACATGGTCATAATGAACAGACAAGAATTTTCTATTTCTTATATAATAGCAACAGACATAAATGAGTACTTCCTACATATCTTGCCTTTTCAAACTCATTGATGTGAATCATCTTCTAGTCAAAACTAATCCATGACAGTAAAGCTCTACATTTCTAATTTGCATATACACAGTATCTGCACATGTACATATCTGACAACAATATTCCACGTATTAATTATTGAAACTTTCCTACTAATCGGTTTTGAAACTATCTCATTGCTATTGGTTTCTCAATAAAATTATTTAAAAATTTGTACATTTGTGCAATCTACACACATATGTGCATATGGATACATATTTTGTAAACATTTTTCTGCAAGAACAATGAAAGGTAAAGTACTGGTTCAAATTGCGAGGCTATCTTATGGGTGATAGTTATCGAGTCTGTGTTCTAACCTGTTTCAGTCTCATCATGGTAAAATCATGCATAGAAAAGTACTTTGTATCAGGCATCGAACCACCCAGCAGCCTTTTTCTATTGTTAAGCAGAAGGACTGTAAATATGCTACGCAGTTTTGTTTTCTTATTTGCAGCTCTTCATCCACTAAGATATTTGAGATACTAACCCTTATTTAGGCAATTTCTAAATATTTGTTGTCAATCTATATTTCTCTGACTTCGGACTGTATTTAACCCAAAACCTCAGCCTGTCCCAAAGGCGACTACAACTTCTAAAACAGATGCAGTGAGTTTAGAGCTCTTCCTAAGCATTGGAAGTAGGAATGGCTCAGATGGAGTGCTCTCTCTAGAAGATACAGAATTCTCTGAGCACTATTGTCTAAGATAATCGAATAATGACTCCAATATTAGATGAAATGCCCTAGAGGAGAAGCTAGAAGCAGCTCCTGGCCTTACTGCAGAACTCTGAAGTACAAGTTCTGTTAAATATAATACAGTTATCAGTTCAACCATTCCAACCAAAGAAGAGACATCAAATATTCATTTGAAAATCTTTATTCAAAGAGTCATACTCTCTGACCTCATTATAGTATCCCCACACTATATGAAGACAGTACTTGCTAAGTCAACAGTATAAAATATGTATGCAATGTATTCAAGCACCAAGTAAACACCACCATAAATAAATCAAAAGTTTTAAAATTCCCTGCATAATAAATAGAGTGATTACAAATGTATAGCCAGTTTACAGGTACAGAGATGCTTCTGATGTTGGCCATCTGGAACTTTGGACAGGAGATGTCCTTGGAACAGATGCCCCTATAAAATACTAAGGCTTCCTTTTAGCTGCTAGCTAAGTAAGTGGGTTTGGAGACAGCCTTATGACTACAATAAGATGTCTAATTGCTTTGTAAACATCTTTAAATTGGGGGCTGCCAAAGTGATGGCTAAATCCGTCTGCATGTTCCACATCATCCTAGCTCCATTGGTAGAAACAGCAGTCCTCTTCGTTGGCACTGCAGTGAAGAATGGCGCATGTGATTGGGGTTTAACAGTGTTGAAATTGACTTCTCAATGTAAAAATAAAGAAAACCTGGGTGAAGGAAATAAAATGAGCTTCATTTTGCAAAAGGAAAAATGCAAAATTTGACAGAGTTCAAAGTAATGGTGCAACCCAGGAAAGGGAACCTCATTTTTCAACACCAAATCTAATGTTATTTCCACCTCAGTAAAAACTATCATGTACATTGTAAATATAAGTCAACAAATCTGATTTTTATAAGACAAAAGAACAAATGCTCAATTTATGTATTTTTATCTATCTTAAATTTATACAAAAGGTTATACAAAATATTAATTAACTCTTTTAAATAAATGAAAACATGTCATCCTATTTTATGAGGCATGAAAACTAGAAAGAATACCCTAGAGCACTTATTTTACTTTTTAAAAGAAAACATATATGGTAGTTAATTTTATTTGTGTATTGTTCTCCTCAATTAAAGTGAAAAAACTGAATAAAGATCACTCTACAATGTAATAAAGTTAATTCTGTTAAAAAATTAGGCATAACCATCTTAAAAATCAAGATGTCTCAGCATAAGTCCAAAATCTGTAAAATGTCTGATACATATAAGTTATTTTGCTAGAAGACATGAAAACATTTAGAAACCCTAGAGGTTTTGACTCAGCTTTCTTGTTTTGACTCAAGCTTCTGTCTCTTAAGGCTGAATTTGAGAAGTAATAATTCCTTTAGGCTACTCTCTTTGTGTTCTTTTTCTCTTCTGTATTCCCGCTGCTCTTTTTCCTAATCCAAACACACATCTGCTACAGATAGGCAGATCTTGTGTTGGGATGTCTCTACTGACAGTGAATTCTCATGAGTACAACCTGTACCAAAGTGAATACATTTATTATGGATCACATTTTAATGTGATTTTAAAAAGATGAAATTCAACATTTTCCTTAATTTTATATTGGTTCTTGTTCCATTCTAGTTTCTGCTTCAATGTGAGACTGTAGTCATTTGTTCTGAATTCTCCCAGCAACTGTTGACTGCTTAACTACATGAAAATTAAAATTTCAACATCGTTTCTATTAAAATTCATTTCCCTCAGTAACTGACAAATAACGACATCGTATTTATGATAGTTTCATGTGGAGACAAAGCCTCCACATAGACTTCATGCTTTTCTGTGACATATAAAATAGGTCACAGGAAAAACCAGACTGAGACCTAAGTGGCAGCAGTCTTGGAGGCTTGTGGTTGACTTTGTTATCTGCTAGTTGACCCAGGATCCCTCTGACTAATGCTTGAAGGGATGCCGGCTGAAAGCACTACACAGCTGGGTAGAACATGTGCTGAGACGAAATGGCAGCAGGAAACCCAAACACCTGCTGTCTGGCACTGAAAGAGGCAGCGGCAAGCTAGAAAAACAGATTTAAAATGTAGACACCAAAATCACACATTTTCAGGAAATTCTGCATCAATGTGAGTATCAGACAGTGGCTGACCTGCCTGAAGATTGTTTTCTAATGATCCACTTTGTGCATAGAATGGGTCATCCACATAACAGGTGGTTGGGGTCCCATCACGTAGATGGGCAGCAACTTAGTGTCGTTTACTGAAGTCCAGGTCTACCTCCAGCTGGAACCTGCACTAGGCCTCTCTCCTGCTGAACAGGAGAATGGAAACTAAGGTAGTGGGGCAACAGGGTTATCAGGCATCAAAGAGGATGATAAAAAGCAGAACAAGACTGAGCCCTCTCTTTCCATTTCTCTCTAAATAGGAACTGTCACGCTGCATGGCCAATTCTCAACTAGGCCATAAAGTATTCTGTTATTTCCAAGTAAAGGGAACAAGAAAATCTGCTCTCACAAAGCAGATGTGGGTTGTTGGAAGTGGTCGGATTCCAAAATGAAGAGAAATAACAGAAAAGACTCATTCCAAGATTTTTCACTGAAAACTGGAAGGAGCAAAGGAAATCAACGTAGAATATTAGGGACTGGCACTTGGAAGAAAATAGTAGGTATCAAGCCCCAGCCATACCACTAGGACATTTGTCAGCTTTCTTTTCTGTGTGAGTGAGCACAGACCTTAAACATCTCAGTGTTTGGAGAAGAAGGAAAGCAAGAAGCAATTTTCCCTTCTGAGAATATTTTGAAACATTGTTCCCTGATATTCTGAAAAAATATGTATGTGTGTTTTAAGTGTGAGGCAGATCATATCTGACTGGATGTTGGAGAACTTGAGCAGAAAGATACACGTCATTCTGCCCAAAATACCAGTAGCTTATATGCAGCCTGCTGTGTATTAGGAAGATGCTGTCCTCCTTTCATCAAATACAATGGTACCTTGGGTCAGGAACTTAAGTCTTTGCATGACTAAAGTCACAAACCAAACTGGATGAGCATCAAATCCAATTTCCCTGGAGGTCACCATTGAATTTCGTTTGGTTTTCACCCAGTTCACTTCAAAACCAGAGTTGTGGAAAATATTAAATTTGGGGACCAAGGTACTATAGTTTCATGCACAGACCTTTCTCAAAGGTTACTCTGAGGGAGTAATGGGGTTAGGGTCTCATGATGTTGTCTAGGCTCTGGGTCGACACATTTGCTGTGTCTGATCACAGGCTCTAATAACTTGAAGAAATGGATGTTGTCCCCAACGAAGGTGGCTCATAGAGGACACATCTACTCAGAGGGCAGAACATCACCCCCTTCAAGGTTATAGCATTAGCTCCAAAGCCATGTGGCTTTGCAAGTAATACAGCGATAGGGTCTCAGAGAGGCAGGTATCACAAACTTCATGTACAACAATGTCTTTTTTAAGCACTAGCCTAAGTGGGGGGGCGGGCAGGAAGGGACTCCAAGCAGCAGTACTATTGTTCGGTGCTGCTTTGCTGGCTATGGAATGCCAGTTTCCTCACTCATGCTGTTATCACTAGGGGACTTTTCAGAGTCCACCTTGATGTGCCTATCAGTTGCATTGAGCTCTGCAGTCTGCACATAAGATCTCTAATTTTGTGGTTGGGCTCATTACCTACACGGGGCTTTCCAGCCCTGTAGCTGCTGTTCCCACTGCAGCCCACCATCTCACCCATCCTCATCCTTCAGAAGCCTTTTGCTTACCCACCCAGGCACTTCACAGAGAAAGTTTGCTTCTCAGCAGTCTCCACCGACCCCCTCAGCAGTCTCCACAGTCAGAGGCCAAACCGAAGTCAAACTCTCTCCTCCTCAGCGCCTGACAACACCTCCCTTTCCTCATCTCGGTCCTCGTGAACATGGCACTTCCTGTGCTAGTTTTCAATCAGTCCTTCTCCGGCCTTGAGCTCCTTAGCGTCTGGTGAGATGCCAAGTCTACGCCCCCAAGACAGATGCTAAAAAGGAGACATAAACTCTGGATCGCTCTGCGGGGCTCAGAGGCCCTTTGGCAGCCAGAAGCCACACTGACTTGTGCCCTTTTTGACTGTGGCCTTCCAGTCTTTCCTTATTCCTCCCCAACTGGGGCCAGGGCTCTCCAGACATTAGTTTTGCTTTGACCATTGCGGGCACAATTGAAACATAATGTGAATAAAGCAAGCCTGAATTTAAGTGGATGATGGCAACATCAACTGTCAACAAGAGGCTTCAACAGCTCTAAGGCTCTCTTTGTCTTCCAGTCTTAGTTCAAGCTGTGTAACATTAGATGAATACTTTTTGAATTTCTGACGTGGTGCTCTCCCTCACTTGAGAGGGAAAATGACTGTCAAAGATATTTAGTGACCAGAGGTTGAAGGAATGGATACTTGCATAGAAACACAGAGCATACAATGATCTTAGGTACCCAAACATTTTTCAAAGTGCTCTCTGTTATTCTTAGAAGATTTTCAATTGCTAGTCTATACACTTATTTGCATTTCTAAAATAAATATATACGTTTTCAGATCATAGAGTTGGATGCTTAATATTTTTCTCTAAGAAGAAGATTTTCTACATATTTTATAGTATATTTTCCTGATTTCCTTGTCTTGCATGTACTGTCTTTTAATCTCCAAAATGGAATACTATTCTGAAAAGAATCTGACCTGAGATTCATCGCCTAAAATAATGATGCTTAGATGTCAAATAGACAGTAATAGATGCTAAGGCTACGTTTAAAGTCCTTCTCAGTGAATGTACATGAAAATGATCCACCAAGCCTATGACTCAGCTGCCAGGCAGAGGTCTTCTCTGCTGTGTGATGAAAGCTCAAATATGGGCTTCATGATACTGTGCTTGCGTGAGAATGTCAGGCAGTTTCGTGTAATGGTGAGAATATGCCAAGCAGCTCTTAGATTTAAAGAGCTCACCCTGTTTGATTAGTTCCAGAGTTGAAAAATATTAACTCAGAAGTCTTTCTATACTGTATCATATGGGGTAATTGTGGTCTTTCTGATCCCAAAAGTCATACAAGAATCACAAAACATAAACTGCTGACAAAGTTCACAGGTAACAGGAAGCATCCACAAAGTGTGATGTTTGAGGAACCAGCTGGAAAACTGAGATAACACTTTAGGCTGCAGTGGCAGTGACTGGGAATTTATTGCAAGCACCTGTGGTCAGTGGCAGGGGACAGCTGCAGGCTCTCCAAGCTCAGCTTGCATTGCCCAAGAGCAGCTACTGGCTGTGTTCATCCTGAGGCCTCCACCACCGTGTTGGAGGGCCTCTTGCTAGGCCGTATTGTGTGAATCACACATGGAATCTGACAGCCCTGCACTACCCCAAGTTACCGGTTTTTTTGTTTAAGTTTTTGAAAAGGTAAGTCTACCTCTTTCAGGTGTATCACCAACGTCACTTATTCTGCCTGCCTGAAATTTGAAACAAACACTTAAGTTGGAGATTTCTTTGCCCTGTTAAAATGAAACCTCTATAACACAAAATGTCCATTTAGACTGGGAAGACCAATCTCACCTGAAGCAACTGAAAATGCTTTTGAAACAAGAGAGAAAATCCTTGTCCTACCACTAGAGCACACTGGCAAGAACAATGAAAATTAATACACTTATTCATTATCCTAGCGCAGGGGAAACCCCACTCACTCATTTATGCAAAAGATACTATGTTGTAAAATTTTAAAAGCTAGTATATTCAAGTAGCAATCAGTAGCTAAGAAGGCAAAGTCGACAAAGCCTCTTCTTCATGTCCCCAAAACTAATTCTCAATGCTTGCTACCTCAGATATAGAATATAAAGTTTTAAAATGGGTAAACTTCACTAAGAAGCATTGATTAACCTAGCATCTCTAAGCAATATAAGTAGCTGTTGGGACAACTTATTTTCCATATAGAAAAATATTTCAGAATACACTCTTAGGTACATACAAAAGACATACCTAAACCTCCCTCCATCTTTTCATAGTTAAGTAAATGCATCCCATGATTTGCTCTATCCAGATAGTTTTCTGGTTAAAATATGAGTCAGCCAAAGAAAGAGAATTGCTCACTGTCTAGAATAAGTGTTAAGTGCCAGTAAAAGTTGTGTAAATTAATGTGAAGCATAAACACACCAGCACCTGCCTGGGGCTCAAGGCTGAGAGCTTTTGAGTGTCAAATGCGAACTGCTGTGTCCTGATAAAGCTGCACCTCCCCACAGTCTAAGGCAGCGTCTGCTTCCAGTTAATCTTCTGAGGAGGAAAACCCTGTGAAGCATTCTAAGCTAAGCTAAACAGTCATCAAACAGCTGTTTCCTGGCACAAAGAAGAGAAAGGGATTCTGGGCTAATTATTTTCCTTTAGGGAACCTATGGAAGGGATTCTTTTGTCATTAGTATCCAGGGAACAGGA
The DNA here is from genome assembly GCF_000260255.1 of Octodon degus. Classification (NCBI taxonomy): domain Eukaryota; kingdom Metazoa; phylum Chordata; class Mammalia; order Rodentia; family Octodontidae; genus Octodon; species Octodon degus. The sequence goes on along the minus strand of NW_004524694.1, from coordinate 8,175,047 downwards.
TGACTACACTTGCCTTTTAATTGTTTGCCATTTAGTTGAAGCTGTTAATGTGCTAAATAATATAATTGTCTCCCTGAACCAAAGCTAGTGCAAAGTTATGAGATATGTATAAGGAAAAGGTAAAAGACATTCATATATTGATCTATGTATTTGTGACAGGGTCTTGCTATGCAGCTTGGCCTCATAGTGATCCTTCTGTCTCAGCTGCCCCAACACTAGGATGACAGGTATGGGATATTCTTGTTCCACTAGATAGTCACAAATCCTGCAGGTGCTTTGACCACATTATGAAGTTGGAAGATTGATTTACTTGTAACACACACACACACACACACACACACACACACACACACACACACTTCTTTCAACTGACTGAAATACAAGTTAAACACCAATCCACATGTGAAATAGAAATAGAGATTCAGCTCCATGCCACTACTTTTGGCTATTATACATGAGGGGACAGGCTGAAAGAGAAAGGACATGCTATTCCTTTCCAAGTACTTGTGAAGGTTATAGTTTACTAGGAATAGTTTGCTCTGAAATTTTCCAAAGTTCTAATTTCCCAAGGGAGACACAGTCTATAGAATTTTGTTTAAAAATCTTCAGCTAAATAACAACAATAAATTTGGGGCCAGGGAGATGACTCAGTAGAATAAGCACTTGCCTGGCAGGCGCAAGGGCCTGAGTTCCATCCCCGGTTCAGCCAAAAAATAAATAAATAATTTAATTTAAAAATGAGGTAACATTATGAAAATAATTGTTTCAAAGTTTTGGGCAGAGGGCTACAATGATAGCAATTTGTTTGGAGGATTTACCTGTGCTTAAGAAAGACCTGTCCTCTGGAGTAGCGTGAATATTGTTATTCTCTGGGGGAGAACAAAAATGATCATTAAATTCTTTGTAATATAGTTTTTAAATTATGGGGAGCCTTGCGATACTTTCGCGATGGCAAGGATCACCTTTAATCTGCTCATCTCTCTACCACCAGAACTTATCATGTGCTTGGCTAACAGTGTAGACACTCATTAAATATTCATTCACTAAATGAGTAAAATGTATTTCCTGTCCTTTGAACATGACATTTTTAAAGAGTTTTTGAACACTGGAAAACTACTTAACAAAGTTGTTTATGTAAGTGAACGTACATAGTAGATTATTGTTACATAAGAATAGTGACATAACCTTACTACATAATCTATGCATATCACTCGTATTCTTGTCTCCGTCTTCCTCCAGACCCTACATGTCATTCCTTCCTTCCGTCTTTCTCTGTTACGATCTCTCAGGAAGCCACCGCTGTTCCAGAGGTGAAGGCCCTGCTGCACCTGTCACCTCCTGTGTGTTTCTCCCTCATAATCAGCAACTCCTCGCCTCCACCCAAGTTATCAACTCAGTTCTCCATGCAGTAATACTTACTTTTCTTTTCCAACTTGAGTTTAATCTCAACTGTATCTCTTACAAAGTGAAGGTGGGTAAATATATAGGTTTAATTTTTGTTCTCATCGTTACATATGGAAGGCATCGTTAAGTTTGTAATGGAGCATTTATTCAATTTTTTGTGATTCTAAGACTTAATATACAGTACTATTGGTCATTAAGTCTTGCTATTGTAATAATATTACAGTTTATATAATCTTTTCCTGTATGATTTTTAGATTGTAGTGTGTGTGTTTGCAAAATAAAATGATTATATTTTGGGAAAGTGATACATGCATTTTAATGATTTCAATGATTTTAATACCCTCTTTCTCCTCCTTCAGTTTCTTCCCCTCAACAAATCTCTTTTCCTATTTCGTATTTCCTATGATTTCTCACTTATTTCACTCTTTATTTGTATTTTAAATTCTTATATGAGATAAACCATGCAACATTAAATTTAATGTGTCTTATTTTTTTCACTTAATGTATGTTTACAAGTATCCTTCATTGTTTGACAAAGAACAATATTTTATATTTAATTGCTTAATT
>NW_004524694.1:8171182-8171700 GCF_000260255.1 Octodon degus | reverse complement strand
CCCTGGAATCATTAGTTTTAAATTTGGCTGCCGAAGTACAGGTTGCATTTACAATTTTGAAAGCCCTAAATCGTAGGTCTCATTCTCAGAGATTATGGTTTAAAGCAGTTTTATTTAGGACCTAGAAAAGACATTTTAGTCTGTCATTCTGATCTTCTAAATATGTACTCCTTGTAATGTCATATCAATTACTACCATAGTGTCTCTCAAGTAAATGTTCATTTCTTTAAAAAGTGTAATAAATGAAAACAAGAGACAAGAAAAAATATGTCATAGGACTGCCCTGCTACAACGCTGTATATGGTTAGATTTCTAAATTTCTGTGTAAAATATGTAATTGTTTATTCCTATTTTTAAAATATTTTTTATTTTATTCCTTCACATTCTGTAGTGACTTAAAGGTTAACATATCAATACTTGATAGAAAATACCTGTTCCATGTTATGTCTAAGATGTTTGATATTCAGACAAATAGTGAGGTTCAGCACAACTGCCTATGTTATAGGGTAATAATATTA
>NW_004524694.1:8168003-8171082 GCF_000260255.1 Octodon degus | reverse complement strand
TACTGACAGATTTTTGTAAGATCTCTGACTTTGAAATAACACATTTCTAACATTTTTGACACAGGAAGCTGTTTGTCATAAACATTGCAATATTTAACTGATTAATTCTTTTTTTAAAATGTGTTTAGTACAGGGTCTCACTATGAAGCTTGGACTCATAATGATCCTCCTGTGTTAGCCTCCCCAGAGCAGGCACTACAGGTGTGCACCTCCACGCCTAGTCTCAGAGGCCGGCTCAGCACACCTGGGATGGGGCCGGCACAGTATTTAACTGGTTAATTCTTTCCCTTCACTGAACTAAGAATTTTAGCATGAGTTAGTGTCATTTTACTCAATTCATTTTTGTGTGTACAGTAGAATGTTTCCGTAGATTTTCTTCTATCAAGGTCTTATTTAGCTGATTTCATTCATTTATATTATTAATGTCTCCTCTAAATATTAGCAGTTTTATTTTTTCCCTTCAGAATTCTCTTATGATGTTTACAATGAATTCAGTCTTTAAGATCAAAATTTCATTTGGAAATATTTTCATTTTGTCTGTCCATAAGTTTTGCTTTTTATATTTTTTCTCAATTGATCATTACTACTTGGATGTTTTATATATTTGGTCATATTTTGGCAAACATATCTAAGAAATAGCTTTCAATTTTGCAATTGATGATAAAATGTAAACACTCAGTGGACACGTTTCTATTTAATCTAGTGTAAAATAATAAATTCTTTGTGGAGGTACAGACCTTGTGTGTATGATTTGCAAATGAAATAAGGTGTTATATTATTGCAATTTTGGAGACTAGGAAGAAAAATAGTCTATAGAAAAAACTAAAAATAGACAATTCTAGGTGAAATTTATAAAACACTTTCTAATTTTAGGTAATACATATAAGTTCCAAATTTTGAAGTAACCTAAAAATGTTAAAAAATATTATTTTATACTACATTGCATCCGTTTCGCAAACGAGCCTTCCTTTTGTTCCCACCCTGAAAGCGTGTAGTGGCCACAGCGTGCTTATTCACATGTGAAGGTCACTGTGTATTTGTATTTTCAGGTTTACTTTTGGGGCACATCTGCATATGTAAATACGAACCTGATTATGGTGAGTACTTATAAATGGCTTTTTCCATAGATACACACTGACTAATCAGAATGATGTGCTTCTCACAATGTTTGGTCCTCTCACTTTCAAATACTGAATGCAGTTTTCATGCAACTAAGTATATTTCTGCTTATTTTCTAAGATGATAATCTTCTAATGAGCTTTATATCATCAGGGGCTAATTCCTGAAAATAAAGACTGTGAAATTTGTTTTCTTTACTATAAAAATTTATTTTACCAATTTGATTTTTTCTATGATTATATATTGATAGCCTAATTCTGCAAAATAAAAATAATAACTGGGAAATTACTTTCTTAGGATTTAAGAGTATTTATATCAACCGTAGGGTGTTTTTTTTTAAAATTTATTTATTGGGGCTGGGGAGATGGCTCAGTGGGATAAGCACTTCCCTGGCAAGTGCAAGGACCTGAGTTCAATCCCGGGTTCCGCAAAAAAAAAAAGAAAAAATAAAAATAAATAAATTTATTTATTTATGTCATATGGGGTCTTGCTACACAGCTCAGACTCATAGTGATATTCCTGTCTCAGCCTCCCCAGCACTGGGACTTTAGGCATTTACCACCACACCTGATTTTGGTGGCCATTCAGTGCACATGGGGTCCTAAGCCAGCAAGACATGAGGTACCTGGGATCAAACCTGGGTCCTTATGCTTGCCACGCAGGCATTTAGACCACTGAGCTATCTCCCTGGACCCTCTAGGGTGTTCTATAATACAAATATTCTGTTTGAATTCTGAGCTTCCTGGGATTTTTTTGTAAATGACTTTCCACAAATACTAATTATCTAGGTCAGCTGTTTAGGCAAGAACTAGCTAAAACACATCATGGGGCACAGTGCCACTCTCTGGAATAAACCCCTGGTATTTTTCAACTTAAACATGGAGGACTCCAAGTCTTTGTCAGGCAAACCTCTGGGAGTGACCCGTGCTTCCCAGGGCCCACCTGCTGACAGTGGCAGGCAGTGCTCATCCAGAGGCATAGCAATCAGGGCTGAAGCCCCCACCCCGCTAACTGGGTTCTGGCCCAGGGCAAAGCTGTTGCTCAGATCCTCAGAGGAGCGAGCTCTCCCCTACCACACCACATTCTCTGACCCACACCCAGCACCAGTCCAAGGGGAAAATGGCACCTGGGGGAGTGCTGGCTTTCTGACCTCTCTCCCTGGCATGGTCATGGAAGGTGAATAAAGGCTGATTGGTACTTCCAGCTGGGCTGGTTAGCCTACCTGACCACCGTGACACCCGACAGGCTCCATGGACAATTAACAGCTGCTTTTTACTGACTTGGCTCTGAACTCTAGAGTCAATTGGTTTGTTTACTTAAAGCAGAACATATTTGAGTTCAATATTTTGAATAACAGTGAGTCAGCTGCAGAGGGCTTTCTGTAAACTGGCTCACAGCAACAATGATGGAACTGTAGCCAAGAAGACAGCAGCACCTGAAGCCCAGGGTACGTGGAGCACCATGGCAGTAGAGAAGAAAGGGACACGGTGGTGTCACAATGCACAGGAGCTTGGCTTCATCTAGCCCTGCAGCAAAAGTTGGAAACCTGAAAATACAGGCCATAAGAAATCCCCAGAGCCACAGTGAAAGCTTTAGATATTTCTGATAAACACATTTTAGTTAAATAGGCATAGCCCTGTGGGACAATTATTCTTATTTTTCACTATCTTCTTTTATCTGAAACCAGTGTGGAGAAATAATCAGTTTGTCACATTTCTTTGAACACAGATTTTCCCTTGATCTGCAGGATGATTAATAAAAATAACATCTTAGTCTGATATCTCTGAAATTAAGGGCTGATAGGGATTCCTTTTATTTATGCTATTTTTCTTCCCTCTGCTTCTGATGAAAGCCATGACATTTAGCAGCCTTTTCTTCTTCTTCTTCTTCTTCTTCTTCTTCTTCTTCTTCTTCTTCTTCTTCTTCTTCTTCTTCTTCTTCTTCTTCTTCTTCTTCTTCT
>NW_004524694.1:8153919-8155973 GCF_000260255.1 Octodon degus | reverse complement strand
AAAAAAAAAAAAATCAATGTTAGATTCAGAAAGCTGGAAAGAGCATGATTTACGTAGCTTTCAGAAAGTGTTAGTAAAACATTTTCTCTATCCCAAACCTATAGTTTATTCATTCTGCATGACCTAGTAAGGTTAGATGGCAGTGAAAGGGAGCTTTTGGGTCATGAAAAAATTACTGCATAATATTGACATGCAAATATGGAAAATATAGTAGTATGTCTTGTGGGAAAATATTATGCAAAATATTCAACTTTATAAAATTGATCAGTTTTCCTGCTCATTACCATTCTTTCTCATAACTACACTTCCTAAAATTCCTCTCACACACACAGCCTAATGAAAGACAGAGTTAGCAGTTAAAATAATCTTGAGATTTTGCTAATCTAAGTTCTCTATCCTGAAGAATAAAAGAAAAGGGGAAAAAAAGTAGGTTGAATTATCTTCCTGATGCTAAATTCTGTTGAAAGCTAAAAGGAAGAATCATTTTCAGGATGAAGTACAAGGTATTTATGTCATTTATGGTCAATAAATGTGGAATTTGTGGTTTATGGAGCCAAATAATCTGGAAAATACCATAAAATATATGTAATAATAGGAGTGCCCAGTGCGCTTTTCCATCACCTGGACTGTCTTCATTGGTTAAATGATGCTCTTCATCCACCATCTAGAAATATGGAAGTCAATTATGGATCCAGAAGATGCTGAAATGGAAGTAGAAGGTATCTGAGGACGTGAATTAATGTTACTTCGACAAGATTCTTTTGTGTGTTCTGTTTATCTGTACTATCTGTTCTGTTTATCTGTACTAAATAATAATTGGCATTATTTAAATTAATGAAGTACAAACACGAATTATGTAACCAAAAATGTAACTTTCGTATCTGGAAAGGTCAGTCAGATCCCTTCAGGATTTACTCTGGAACCATGTGCAGTACCTTGTGGATCTTTTGTCATTGTCAGTCATCTGCATGCGTCACGGCTATTGCTTGACCAGTTGCTCTGTGGGAAAGCCTGCGAGAACTCTGTTCTCTCTAGATGAGTCTCCTTAGGCACACTCTACATCACCGATCACTTTCCTCTGTGGTCCCTTGATCTCCGTGATGGTCCTCTGAATAACTACTACGAAGACAACAATATACAATGTATTAATTATTGTAACTGCTCCACTAACCTGTTTTGAAACTGTTTCATTGTTATTTTATCTTTTTTCTCATTAAAATGAATAAAAACTTTTAAAAAATGATGTTAAAACAAAACAAAAAATTAATGAAGTACACTACTGTGTATGATCTGTCATCCTTATAAAACTGATTGAACAAGAACCCTGAAGATGAATTAATTCAGCCTACCATATATGATATGTATAGCAACAACATGGACTAAAATCTACGGTTAAAGAAAAAGCAAAAAAAAGTATGATAAGTAAAGAGGTATTATATTTGCATGGATAGGTAAACCCAATGCCATTATGTGTGAGTTGTTCCACACATTGTAGATTCATGACAACCTCAGCAGAATCTCAGCAAGTTATTGTAATGACAGCGGATAAATTTTAATCATTATATGGAAAAGCAAAAGTCTCAGAATAGTAATTGTATTTCTGGAACAGAAGAGCAAATTTAGGGGAGCAGCGTGAAAAGTATCTCAATACTTACTATAAAACTGCAGCCCTAAAAATGGCTAGCTTTTGTTGAATTAAAAGACAAATAGGCCAATGAAAGTCAGTAAAGAATGCTGAAATATACTTATAAGATATAGTCAATTGATCTTTGATCAAGAAGCAAGGGAAATCGAAAGAAAGGATAGTTTTCCCCCAAAATGGTTAGGGAACATCTGGACATCCATATGTAAAAGGAACCCCACCCACAGTAAAAAGCTAGATGATGATGTTCCACTTTTTATAAGAATTAGCTGCAAGTATACTGCACACATACATGTAAACTGTAAAACTGTAAAACTTCAAGAAGAAAACAAAGAATTAGGTGAGATCATTATGTCAAAGTGGTCAGCCTCATGGTTCATCCATGCATGAGTACATATGCAAAAGTTACTTA
>NW_004524694.1:8146255-8153819 GCF_000260255.1 Octodon degus | reverse complement strand
CTTCTCCTTCTCCTTCTCCTTCTCCTTCTCCTTCTCCTTCTCCTTCTCCTTCTCCTTCTTCTTCTTCTCCACCTTCTTCTTGTTCTCCTCCTTCTCCTCATCCTTCTCCTTCTCCTTCGCATCTTCTTCTTCTTGGCATAATTGATGTGCTAAGGTTTAGAGTCATTAATGCATCTGAATCACTTGTTATAAATTCTCCAAGACATTAAAATCACTTAAAATGCTTGAAAGTATGGAAATATATCACTTTAAATGAAGTCCATGCCATAAAATAACCACTCCTTTCTGATTACTTTCACCATATCCTTTGGAATTACAGATTTGATTTGACTTGCTGCATCATTTCTGAGAATTAAATTCCCTAAGGTGCAATAACAACGTGATTGAATTAACTAAAAAGAACGCTAATACTTTTACTATACACTTCAAAAATGTTTAAAGTTGAAAATATTATTATTAAAAACATTTTGGTGTTAAATAATTTTCCATATATTGAAAACTCTGGAATTGGTTGAGGTGGGTACTGTCACCATTATAATTGGTAGTAAAACTTGCAAGTCACAAGCTCATCCTTTCAGGGAGATTTATTGAGGGATCTTGACAGGTCAGATTCCTTTTCTCAGACACTGACATGACTCACTCAGCGGATGCAATTCCTTCTTCAAATGCCACTTTTTTGTGAAAAGATGTTTGAAGTGCTCCTCTGAAAACATCCAAGACAGAATGATCTCATCCCTTCTGCAGCCCAGCAGCATGACTCCATGCATCTTATTTTAAAATAAAGAAGAAATAGAGACAAGTCAACAACTCATTATTTAAACTTTTGCAGTGACAGAGCTTATATAAAGCGAGGCATGATTACAATCCTAGCACTTTGGGAGGTTGAGACAGGAGGATCACAAGTTCCAGCTAGCCTGGGGACTCTAGTGCCCTAGAGACCTCAGGTCAAAATACAAATACAAAATTAAGTGCTGAGAATTTCATTCAGTTCAGTGTCTAGTACAGAGAAGGAGAAGAGATGGAGAGAGGGACAGAAGGAGGGGAGAGAGAGAGAGAAAGAGAGAGAGAGAGAGAGAGAGAGAGAGAGAGAGAGAGAGAGAAACAGAGACAGAGATACACAGAAAGAGAGGAAGATAGGGAGACAAGCAGACAGAGAGATCTTCTTCAATAGAGCAGTCCATAGTTAGCAGTAAGTATTCAGTAATTGACATATGACCAGCATGCTAGAGGGACTGAATAGTTCAATATAATTTACCTTTATCTATATTCCACACTAGAATTGAGGATTTATGAGAATAGGGATTTAATGTTGTTTAGTATTGTATTCTCAAAATAGTTCCTGGAACACAGTAAAAATTTAATAATTTTTTGGACAAATAGATGCAGCATGAGAATAGTGTTGTATTACAGATGTGTTTGTAAGCCTGACAGAGGTCTTGTCCTTTCTTTGTACCATGAAGTTTAAGATGCTTTCCTCAAAATAAGTCAAACATACTAAGGTGAATCCAAAAAAAAAAAAAAAAAAAAAAAAAAAACAAAAACAAACAAAGCTTGCATTTAAAATATTATTAGTGTGAAAGAAACCCTCATCAAAGTATGACCCTTGTATGTTTGAAATTCACTTATCCTCTCATTCTTACCATTCTCAATACAGGGCATCCTTCTTAGTGTCTTTATGAGGCATGGTCCCAAATACGGTGAATGTGACTGCTGGAGCCAATCAACGGAAAGGCAGACCTACAAAATCGTTATGCTGTGTCCTCATATACTTTAATCATGGGATCTGGCACAGGGGAACTTCTACCTCTTCCCACTTCCCATGTAGATATCACCATGGAAGATAAAAATTTTGCATTATCTCAGGACACCCAGTCATCCATGACAAGACTGAAGACACTCATAAATGAGACCTTGCAGAGCTGCTTCAGAAAGCAACAAGAAGAATGCATAGGTGTGTTCCAGGTGAGGAGAGTTTTGATGGGGATTAATGGCAATGTGTCTTCTATGGGAATAAATTCTTTTTTTAAATTTAAGATTTCTTGTGTTAATTGCATCTGCATACTTCATGGTTTAGATAATGTTTTGTTCTGAAAATGAAAAATCTGACTTCTAATATACAATGTAGAAGACCTAATGAAATTCAAAACATCAACAGAAAGTTTATAGAGAATATATGCTGTTTGTATCTTCTTCCAGAAAGACTTCATAGATTGACTGGAAGTAGACCTATAATTTTTTTAATCTCTTGTTCTTGGCAGACCATGGGCCGAAAGCTGGAGGGAAGTGGAAGTTTACACAAAATTACAAATATCATGCAGTTTGATGCTTTATAGTTTTTAATTTTTCCTAAATCCTTTCTTCTTCAGCAAAAAATCTCAAAATATTTAATATTTCCAGATTTTAAGAACCACGTATTTTTCATATTTTGAAGGTTAATGCTGCAATGGAATCTATCAGCAATGTAGGTAATGTTTCCGAAATTCAGAAAAATCGAACTAATTTTACTATCCAGTTATAAAGAACTGAAATACTTTTGTATATTGACTACCTGGAAAAAATGAACAATAAGTACAATGAAGAATGACTGTGTTTAATTTCAACTGATGGTAGGATTGTAGTTTAATGCTTTCTTGTATTTATCAATAGCTGCCTTTGAGCACTAGTTATGGTTGAAAATGGTCCTTTTTTGACAATTACTGTTCATTAAGACATTAAATTGCTGAACAAATCTGTTGACCCCCAAACACAGAATATTAACATTCTATTTGGGTTTTGTTTGCTTTCTGGCCAGAAACACTAAAGAAATTAATGAATGATTAAGTAAATTTCAAATTAATTTAATGAAGTAAAGTGTAATTTTTTCTGTTAGTAATTCAATTTTATACGTCCTAACATTTTCATATAGGCAAGGGATCATTTGGGATATTTTACGATTTATGTATACAAAGCGATATTGATATATTATTTAGTTTTTGTTTATATAAGGCAGAGTGAGGGTTTTTTCCATCTGTATTTAGGACAGGATCAACAGGGTCTACAGGGTCTCACTAAGTAGATTGGACTTGTAGTGATTCTCCTGTTTTCAGCCTCCCAATTGCTGGGATTATAGGTGCGCGCCACCATACCCCGTCTCAGGTGCTATCTCAGTGCACCATGCAGGTTCAAGTGAGTTTTTGACAAAAGAATATTGAGTTCAATATTAAGAGGATATTACAGTTGTGTCTAGATTTCCACCCAAAAGATTCATGTAGTCATGAAGTGGGCTTCTAGAGTTTGTCATTGATTCATGACCTAATGCTGGGATTCTGGGTGTGAGCGCTACATCTGCCCTGGGGCAGACAGCCTGGATGCTATATACAGGGGCGAAAGAGTCTCCTCTGTCTCTCTATCTCTCTGTCTCTCAGTCTCTCTCTCTCTCTCTCTCTCTCTCTCTCTCTCTCTCTCTCTCTCTGTCGTCCTTCTTTGCTCTTGATTCCTTTGCTGTTGTACACCATCATGAATTACTGCCCTCTGTCATGTGCTGCACTACTTTGGAGTCAACTGATTACTGACCGAAACCTCCACGAACTGAGCTAAGTAAACCTTTCATCCCTAATTTGGGATATTAGACATTTTGTCTCAGCAGTGACAGAAAAGTAACCAACCCAGAGGAGGATTACTTTGATTTTATTCCATAGTGTCTTACAGTGAATAAGAATTCCAAGCAGCCAGACACAGCCTGGAGTCCCAGCCCTTGGGAGACTGAGTCATCCCCAAACAAAGAATTGCAAAGGCATTCAAAAAACTGTATTCAGTGAAAGAATAATACTGAAAAGATGTCCATATATACTTGGTAAAAGTTTCCTGTAACTAAACTATCTCCTTATACACACAGAAACTATTCATACTTCCCCCAGAGTTATTTCCTAAACAAAGCTCGAGAAAAATTAGCATAAAACTATGAGTACAAATAAAGTGCAAGTATTACAGGAAAGCCTTCTTTTTTTTTGTAGATCTGTTTATCTAATAAGCTGGCACAATCTATTTGAAACAGAATGGGACACTGTTAATTAATGTCCTTAAGCAGCCAGGTATTCCAGATTTATTCTGCTTGACATAGGTAAGCAAATTGAATGTGGCTGAGTCCTTGCCTAAAGATGATGAACTATGATACAATGGCATGGATATATCCTATCAGGAATTATCCTTTTTCTCTCAGAATGCAAACCTTGTGTGTGAATTGAGAGGAGTAATGAAGGTATAATGCCTTCTCTGTCCAACGTTGCATAAGTATTAACTATTTCTTACGTGACAAGTTATAGCATCTATTTATATGCGATACTCACGATAGAATGTGTCCGTTAGCATGTTCAGATAAAATGGGATGAATTTTTACTATTCCCTAAGGGAAGAAACAAGAATGGAAAATCTGTCATAGTAAGCCTGAATGATTGCATCGCATCAAAATTAGATGCTGCCACAGACGTCCTTGCTACCACACAGTTGTGTAGTACTTAACAAGATTAATCTGCATTCCCATGCATTCTACACCACAATTTCTCCATGGAAAGATCCTATCAATAGTCTGCAAACATATTGTAACTTAGAACAATATAATATTTTTACCTTTTCTGTAATGGAAAAGTTGAGAAGTTCAACTAATCAAATCCCAGTGGCATGTCAAGAATATGACAGAAGCTGATATAATCTCCTAATAGCAAACTCTGAAATTCGTGTTCTAAGGAATATCCTACTGAGAGCCCTGATATTAGGATGCTTCAATACATAACTATATAGTCCAATAATGCTCACATGGCTACCAATAAACTGTAGATAGAAGATCACAAGAGCTCCGTGTGTGCAATGTTTACTATATAACAAGTACTGTGAGAGCATAAGATGGAAAGCTTATTTAATCTTTGTAAAGATTGCATGAAGTAATGATTGCTTTTCACATTTGACAGATGAGCGACTATTAATATTCAATAATCATTGGCGATTACACATTCAGGAAGTTGCAAAACTATGATTCAGTTTTTAGCAGCTGCGGCTCCTGGTTTGTGAGGTTTTGCACACATTGGCCTCCTTTATCTGTGGTTTATCACCTTCCAGAAAAAAAGGAACAACTTACAAAAATTTTGTGTAGCAAAGAGGTTGGCCAAAAGATTTCACTTTTAATTCTGAGTCATAGCAAGCATAGGCAAGCTTCTTATGTGTCAAAATGAATCTTCAAATGAGACTTATAAATACATAATTTGACTCATAAAGATATGACTTTTAATATTTTATTTGCAATAAACAGCATCCTACAATCTGGCAATGTTTAAGAATAGCAACTCAATGTCCCTTTGCTTCAACTTTTTGCAAGAAAGGCAGCAGGTATTATATCAGTTGTTGTGGGCATGGGTTCTAATTTTGATGCAGTATCTCTGTTACAATTTTAATCTATTTAAATATTGTCTAATGAAAATTAACACTAAAATAATTTTTGACTCTTCATCAGTAGAACATTTTTACTCTACAATTTAAGCTAAACATTGCCATATTTCCCACAGTTAAAGGGGAAAATGTTTACATCCCTGGTGTATCAGTTAGAAAGAGTTTTGATTTCAGGTAGTGGAACACGCAACTTATTGTGACATTGGCTTCCTAGTTCAAGAAGGCTAGAAGCAGCCAAGTCTGAGGACCCTTTGGCTTCTCTTCTTGGTGTCATTATGGAGCACTCCATGGCAAAAGGCACAGTTCCTAATCCACTCTCTTTGTCAAGGCCAGAAGCCTTATTCCAGCTATTCTCTAGGTCGCTTTGGCCAGAACTATGTCCTGTATTTTTCCCTGGACCCATCACAAGAAAGAAAAACTGGAATGCAATTAAAGAATTAAACTGAAAACAGTTCAAGCCTGTGGGCTAAGTACTTTCCTAAGAAAATCCTATTGGAGATTTGTCCTCATGTAAAGAAGGGGAGGACGGCTCTTGGGAGAGCAAGCCAATGTTTCTAACACACACACACACACACACACACACACACACACACACAAGAGAGAGCTATGAATAATCTCTAATGGAAATGCATAACGTAATATTTACATATAACAAATCATAGCTAATATTATTTTTAATACAAAACCTCTGCCATATAACATGTCAAGTATTGAAGAATGTTTTTTGCTGTTCCTTTTAATTACTGATTGGCCCCAAATGGTATCAGTTTTGAAAGAATTTCCAAAGTTAAATAGGATAGGGATTAACATTATAGGGAATCAAATGAAGTATTCCAAGAATGAAGTGGTCCAAATTCCATCCTGTGTTATCCTCACAAGGCCTCTCTACACCACTTATGGGTTACAAAAATACAAATGTTCTACCTGACACGTTATAATGGAAATTGAAAATCAAATGTGTTTTCAATATTTCAACTGTAAAAGAGCATGGGTTTAAAATCTAGGATAATTGGATTCTTAGTTCAGTGGATACTTATAATCCTACTTGATCAAGAGATCTGTGAAAATACAGTTCTCATTTCACTCAGGTTTCACTTCCAGTAATGCTCCCTTGAATGAGGATGTAGATGAATCGCTTACCCATCATGACAGGCTGGACCTTTGTAGTAAGCAAGACCGGTCTTCTGCATCTTAGCGCAAGAAAATTTTTCTGTGAAGTTGATTTCCTCTCCAATGAAAATCTAAAAATAATTACATACATGAGGAAGGCTGACACTATACCTCTGCCTTGCTTGGCATCAAAGAAACTTTTTCTTATTGATAATTTTCAGTACAGTCAAGCCTCATTTAGTTTTCAGTGGAAAATATAGACCTTTTCTGAATGGGCAGCATCCATGTAAAATTTGGCTCTAATTTCCTGTTTAGAGTATTCTTTACCCCATTGGGAAATGAAGGGACAGGCACCAGAAATGGCAAGGGTGGAAAGTCCTACCTTGCATTCACAGTGTGGGCTTAGCAATAGTTGTGAAGCCTGATGAGGACTTTGTCACCAGAGGTCCTGAAGAATGCGACCACATTCAACTTCTTTTTCCACGTGCTGCTGGTGGGTGTGAGCCTGCTTTTCCAACCTGGGTTCACTTCTGTCAATTTCTATTACCTTTTCTTTAAAAAAAATCTCTTTACAGTAAGGTAACGTGTCAATTTTTTTTTCTTTCTTTCATATGCCAAACTTTTACAAAACTTTTTAAAATGTTGCTCTAGTAAAATAATATAAAATCTGCCTATAAGAATTATACAAGCACGTTCCTCTATGGTAAATATTTTTTAAAGTTTAGTTTGGCTATATGTCGCATTTTAATAGTTTTTAAACCAAATTTTTAATTGTTTGAAAAAAACCAATAATCATATTTAAACACTGAGTAGTTTGATGGTACAAGCTCTTGCTACATATTCATGTTAGTTTTGAACTCACTGTGTAGCCCAGGTTGGCCTAGAACTCACAGAGCTCCTCCTGCCTCAGCCTTTGGAGTGTAAGGATTACAGACATGCAGCTCTAAACCTGAGGAAGACACTAAATTTTGAAAGAGTTAAAATTTGATATGAATTCTTACAAAGTGTAATCAGGGCACCATGTTTTTCAGGATCA
>NW_004524694.1:8133463-8140099 GCF_000260255.1 Octodon degus | reverse complement strand
ATATTATGCAGGTTTTATACAAAACAAATTCTGTCATTTCTCAGAACATGGACAAACTGAGACGATCTTATGCTAAATGAAAAAGCCACACATACAAAGGCAAAGACCAGATAACTTCACTTATATATGTGCAATTTAAAAAAAATCAGAGTTACAGAGGTCAAGATTAGAATGCTGATTACTGGGGGTAGGTAGAGAGGAGTGAGGTGGAGAACGCAGAGGTAATCATAGAGTACAATGTTGAAATTCAGAGGACTACAGCTGGCGATCTACTGCAAAGCGTGGTGACTGTAGTTAGTAATATTTGTATATTTGTATATTTCAAAATTGCTAAGAGTAGATTATAGTAGACTATATATTTAGGACAGGGTGTACAGTGTCTCACTGCATAGATTGGACTCATAGTGATCTTCCTGTTTGCAGCTTCCCAAATGCTGGGATTATAGGTGGGCACCACCAATCTCAGTCACCATTTTAGTGTACCTCGGGGTGGGGCCAGCACAGCAGACAGGCCCAGAAATCAAACTCTCAGCCCCTGAGTCTGCAAAAGCAGGCGCTTTAACCTGCTCAGCTATTTGGCTGACCCTGTGAGCAGATTTTAAATGCTCTCATTACATGAAAAGTGCCTATCTGAGTTTATGGGTATGTTAACTCATTTTATTTAATCATTTCAAACATATACCTCTTTCAAAACATCATAGTGTCCCTTATGACTATATAATTATTTGTCAAGTAGAAAGAAAAAGTCAGATAAAAATTAAAAATGTGAAAAATAAAAAAATAATATATAAAGCTCTAAAAGGGTGATCTATGAAATAAAGCTGATAAATACATACCATGAGAAGGAAAACCTGCTATCCAGGGGACACTATTAAGACAATGAAATAAAATGAGCTAGAGTAGGAAGAAATACAACCTAAAAATAATAAAAATACACTTTTAAAATGCACAAAAGAAATTAACGCATACTCTCCAAAGAAGAAACAATGTAGCAAATAATAATGTGAAACGATAGCAAATATAGATAAGTGAAATTATATCAAAAACCAAAACAAACACACTTTTAAAAGAAGAATTGCAAATTAAAACAATGCACCACTACATCCTCTTAAAATGAACAGCTGGGGGCTGGGGAGATGGCTCAGTGGAATAAGCGCTTCCCTGGCAAGCGCAAGGGCCTGAGTTTAATCCCCGGTTTCCCCAAAATAAACAACTGCCTGCTACAGTTCTGAGTGATGGTTAGAATATGGAGCAACAGGAACTCTTCTTTATTCTTTTTCAGGGATGATGAAATTGTGTAGACCTTTGGCAAACAATCTGGCAATATCTTACAAAGTTATCCACATGGTATCATAAAACCTTCTTTTACTAGAACAGCAGGGTACTTTTCCATGGTGATAAAGATCACAGTCGAGAACAGAGGAGGCAGGATGCGAGCAGATTTATTTAAAAGATATAATGGCAAAGAACTAAAACTCCCACAAGCTGGGAGGGGGATCTGAGGAGGACATTGAGAAGGGCGATCTGTCTAGGGGTAATGAAGGACTTCAGTAAAGAGCTCCGGCCATTATGTAAGTAATATAATCACTGCCTTACTGGAGACTATTTTTAGGGTCCAATCTATGCAGTATTCATGTCATGTCCAAGTAAGGACCCTGTGCCTCTCAGCCAGTGACCCCCCTGGTCACCCTCTGGGGAGTCGAGGCAGCCTTCTCTGGCAAATGTCTTGTGACAGCCCTGGAGGGCCTGATTCAGCAGCCTCCACTGTGGGGCCACGGTCCTCACTGCCTAGGGGAAATCTCAACCCTTGCCCCATTAACTTCTGTGACCAGTAACACTCCTAAGTCTTTACCCACATGAGTTAGAAATTAACACTTGCATAAGAATTTGCACATGAATGCCAAATGTATTCATAATTGTCCAAAACTGAAAGCCAACAAATATAGCAGTCTTTACCTTCCACATCTTCAGTTGCCTATGGCTGATAGTGGCTTAAAAATATTGGAAAGTTATAGACACAAACAATTTATATGTTTTAAAATGCACACCCTTTGAGTGGCCCTGGAAATCTCACTCTGCTTCACTCCGTTCTCCAGATTCTTGGATCGTCCTTTGGTCCAGCCTTTCCACAGTGCTCAGTTGTTGAGTAGGCCATTGTCTCCTTTATCAGCTTGACCTTTGTATTATCATCATTAATTCACTATTGTGTTCAATTAATCTTTACCTAATAACCTAGTGTCACATTGAGATACCCACCTCCCCCCTCTCCTTACCTTATCTCACTATGGAGGTGGTGTATCTTCTCACATTATCCCTGGAAGGATGGAGGCAATTCAATAAGATATATTGACAGAGGAAGATAATGTTTGGCAAATTTTTCATTTCGGAACATTTTAGCATTGTTTACTTTTATGATTAATTGTTGTTGTTATTCTTTCCCAATGACTATTTTAGAAATGAAACTTTGTGATAGA
Source organism: Octodon degus (assembly GCF_000260255.1). Classification (NCBI taxonomy): domain Eukaryota; kingdom Metazoa; phylum Chordata; class Mammalia; order Rodentia; family Octodontidae; genus Octodon; species Octodon degus. Next base: position 8,137,625 of record NW_004524694.1, on the reverse strand, counting down.
TCGTTACTTTGCATGTAAGAATAAAGGTCTAAATTATAGTAGATTTGTTGCTATCTTCTGTTGTAGGCATTCAGTGGGGGTTAAGAAACATTATTTGAAAATAAGGGGAGACTATAATAATTTAAGTTTAAATAATTGTGAGAATACACAAATAGTTATTCAGTCATATCAGGAAATAATATACATTAATGATAGAAAATGAGCCACGAAATCACAAAAAAAGTTCCAGAGGAGTCTTATCATTTTTTCTTTTTAGGACAAGGTGTACAGGGTGTACATGGTCTGCATAGATCGCACTTGTAGCGATCCTCCTCTTTACAGCCTCCCAAGAGCCGGGATTACAGGCACACACCACCAGACCCAGTCTCAACTGCTGTCTCAGTGCAGCCCGGGGGCAGGGCCGGCACGGCAGGTCCTGGGATCGAACTCCGGCCCCTGCATCTGTCTAAGCAGGAGCTTTAATCTGCTGAGCTATTTGGCCGGGCCTCAGAAGAGTCTTATCATTCAGTGTTTTTAAGCAAAAGAAGCCACTCTGAAGTCTACTACTGTAAAATCTGAGATGTGAGACTTTCTAGAAAAGAACAGGGGTCATGTAGAAATAATCAAATGGAAACAAAGCAGTTTTAGTGCAGGGAAAAAGCTGCCTATATCATCGAAATGGCAAATTCATTTCTTTATGCCCCAGAACCCACAAAACTATACAACAAAAAGTATACATCAGACTGTGGCGTTAGTGAATGCCATAGTTTTCTCACTGCTGAAACAAAATATTTCACACCCAAAGTTAAAGCAGAAAAGTGTTATTTAGCTCACAGTGTTTAGAGGTTTCAGTTCACAGTCAGCTGGCTCCAGGCAGGGTGGGGCATAGCACAGGGGCAACAGCGTCTTTCTGTTCCTCTTATGCTCTGTCTGGGCTGCTGGGATTAGGGCGTGCCAAATCGATCACTGAACTGATCACACTCCTTTTATCCCGGCATTGAATCCCCCATATTCAGACACCTCTGCAAAGCACACCCCATGATGTGTGAGGCTTTAGAGCGACATCTAGATACAAACCACAGTTAATAACATGCCATATTGGCCCATTAATAACATTGAAGTAATATGAGATTTTTTAAAAGAAAATTAAAATGTAGTAAAAAATAGTAGCAATAATAGTAAGAGAAATTGTCAGAGGATATAAGTATATGGGAGACCTATATGATAAGTTCTACTTTTCCACAAAACTCAAGCTATTCTAAACCTAAAATCTGTTAATTAAAACAAATTCCAGTATTGAACACAAATATAGCCCATAATATAGTGATCTATTTTCTATGATAAATTAGAGTCCAGGTATGTCAACTAAAAGGAAAAGATAAGCCAACCGTGGTAAGCGTTTATTTCCATCTCTTCCACATATACCTTGCACATAATAAAGTGTGTTAGCTGCAGTCAAACTTCAGAATTACTATATATATATATATCATCAAAGCAGTAAAGTGCTGCTTTTTGTGACAAATGACATGTACTCTCTGTTAGCTACTGACAAGCCTCACTATAGGTGACAGAGTTATACTTTGATGGCCACAGGCACATAGAAGGAATAGTCATGGCTGCTTTTGTAGCTCCTACTTTCCCTTGACTTCCTGAATTTGATGGACTGATGTTGCACAGAATACAGATTTATTTTGCAACTTACTGTGACCACCCTAGGAAGTCATTTCACTATTTTCCTTGCAAAATTGTTACCATTATAATGGTAGTAATAATTATATTACTTATGTATTTAGCGGCAGCACTAATATATGGTATAATAATTGTCCAAATATATTAAGTATCATAAAGTGATATTACTTATTATGTGCCAGACCAAATTCCTTGGGCTTTGACCAGTAACATGTCTCTATAGTTACAGCAATTAAATGATAAGGCTAAAATGATTACGCTTATTTCACAAAGAAAACAAGGATTGGAAAAGCTAAATAATTGGCCCAGAATCCCACTAGCTAATAAGCAATTTAGTCAGCTTTTAAACTGAGACAGTGAGACTTATCAACCAGTTTTTTTCTTAAATGTGTTTTGATGCTGTATCCAGAAAGCTTCTGTCAGACATTGCAGATTGGGAAGTTAAGCCAAGACGTACTGTGGCTTCGTGGTGATGGCAGTGGAGAAGAGAAATCATTCCTGCACTTTATGTGGTAGAGAGGATTATTTGATTTATTAGGAAACTCAGGGCTTGTAAAACTTATAAAGTAGGAGTCGAACTAATCATCTCCTCAAATATTGGAAATAACCCTTGATAGGTTATATATCAGAAAAATACTAAAATGCATTTATACTAAAAACCAAGATATGCATGCATGGAGATGTAACCAATTGAAAGCACAAGTCTCACAGGTATACTGCAGAGTCTTTTAAAAAAATTTTTAAAGAGGATACAAATTAGAATTAAAACAAAAAATTACAAGTGACACAGATTTTCACTTTAAGTAATATGAACTTCACAGTATTTGTTGTAATACATAGTGTTGTCTTCCAACCAGTTACTCATATTACAAGATATATGCAAGTAAAATTGGAAAAAGAAAGAAACATATAAGAAAGGAAGAAGACAAAAAGGAGAAACAATTGAAAAAAGAAGACATAGCAAATTAAAGCATTAACTACTTCTTTCCATAGACCAGCAGAAATGCAAACTACGTTTGTCCAAACTTATCTGCTTACATACATAGAAAAATCTCTTCCCCCATTCCCTCTCCTGTCCTTCTCAACTCAGTAACTCTTTCCTTTTGAATCAGTTCATCCCCTTTTCCCAGTGTCTAGTGCACCCTTCAGATTCCATTTTCCTCTTTCCGGTTCTCACACTAAGGAGACAATATGATGACTGCACATGCAGGTCTGATTCATTTCATTTAAAAGTATGTTCTCTAATTGCATCCATTTACTGACAAAAGATGAAAATTTACCCTGTTTTATTCTTTAATAATACTCTATTATGTACAGATACCACATCTTCCTTATCCTTCAGCTGATGGACATCTGGGTTGTCTTCAGGACTTAACTATAACAAATTGTGCTGCTATAAACGTGGCTGCTCATATATCGCCATGATATGAGGATTTTAAAAAATGTGCACATCCTCAAAAGCCAAGTTTCATTCCAAATATATAACCTAAGGATCACTGTAGAAACTCTCTTCATATTCTTTCCATATTTTTCCATAGAGACCACAGGCAGACATTCCAAACTCCATGAAAATTGTGTTGTACTGTCTGTAATTTCAGGTGTAGCTTCTGCGCTCAGTGATATTCTTGGGAGGACACCTATGCTTTGGATGTATACCAAGTTATTAGTAGTATGCTAACTTCTAATTTCTTTTCGTTTAACAATTCCACCCAAGTTTTGTTAATCTCTGGTTGAAGTACAGTGGGATTCTTTAAAACAAATTTACTACAATACAGAAAGGTAAAGTGAGTAAGTTGTCAGCAGTGCAGACTGCAACATATTTCTTTGTCAAATATATATGATTGGAATATCTAGACCATAACATACTTACTTTAATTCCAAATGATTCTGGCAGTTTTACATCATGGATGAACAATTTGATGTCATGCTCCCTCAGATATATAACTCCAGTTTGTCTTCCCCATCACTGGATATTGGTGATATTTTCATTCAGTTCATCCCATGGATGTTTTGTGACATCTCAGTGTGGTTTTATTTTATATTATTTTCATTAAAAGAACATTGAAAATATTGTATGTGTTTACTGATATTCATATAATCTTATCTAAGTATTATAATCATAATCATATTTTGTGGTACTTATAAGAAGAAAAATAATTAAAGTAATTCAACAAGAAAGCAATCCCAGAAAATGAATACACAGTATGCATATACCATTTTTGTGAAAGTACACACACATGAAACAAGGAAAGTCTTTTCAAGGACTGCATATCTTTGCGGAAAAAAATGTTAACTAATTTGTTAAATAATGTTAACGTGTCCACCCTAGAAATTAACACAGATATCTTACACAAAATGAAAATGCACAGGCCATAGAATAAAACTATTCATTTTTCTTTACCAAATTCTAAAATTGCTTTTTATCAAAAAACATTTATAAAAAAATAGAAAAAGTCAAGTCAGATGAGGAGAAATTATTTAGTATTATATATAT
>NW_004524694.1:8132602-8133363 GCF_000260255.1 Octodon degus | reverse complement strand
TATATAATGTAACTATTCTTCCCAAAACAGATTCTCAGTAAAATTTCATGTGTGCTACCAGTGTAAATGAATTCAGAATTCGTGGGTTTCATAGGCCAGAATTAAAGAGCATTTCCTCTAGATAATGTATTTTCGTCTTTGCTAGTACAGTCAAACAACCTAAGTAGTTTCAAGAATAGGAGGGAAAAAATCCTGGAAATCTGGGGAGATAGCTCAGCAGTCTAGGTGACTGTGTGGCAGGCTCAGGAGCTGTATTTGATCCCTGGAACTGTATGCCATGCTGGCCTGGAAATCCCAGGCATACCATGTAGGCCCTGAAATCTGGCATGGTGGCACATGCGTATTATCCCAGTGCTGGGAAGCCTGAGTCAGGAAGGTGACTCTGAGTCTAAACTGCATAGCAAGACCCTGTATCAAATAATTAAAAATATCCTGGAGAAAGATAAATTTGCTGAAACGTTTCTCTGCCAACAACTGTATAACTCCAATCTAACACACAAGCTAGAGCTCCTCCTTGAAGTAAGAAGACAGAGCTATTCTAGAAATCCTTGATAGTAAACTCCACATTTACTTGATTTTCAACCAAATATTTAAGTTCTAGTGTGAAACTCCCAATTTTCCCATAATGATAAGAAAATAAAACTTTCTTTTGGGGGGACAGTTAATTTGCCACTAGAATCATTAGCTTTCTCCTTTCTTTTTTATTTTTTATGTATTTAGTACAGGGTCTACAGGGTCTTGCTACATAGAGTGGACTTATA
>NW_004524694.1:8130812-8132305 GCF_000260255.1 Octodon degus | reverse complement strand
GAAACTCACAGAAAGATGGAGACTTACACACAGCATGGCAATGTCATCATTTGCAGTGAAAACCCCAAGGTCACCCTTCTCCTGCGACTGCACCGTGCCTTGGACTGCACACATGGTTTGCACTAACAAGTGCCTTACCATGCACTCTGACTGAACAGGCACAAGGCTCAGAGGAAATAGCTTTTCTGCTGCCTGTGAGAGGCCATGACTCTGGTTCACTGTCATTCCCACAACTGCTTGGTCCCTTCATGCAACCACAAGTAATCTCACTGTGCTGCCTTATCACTGTCCTTACAAGTCATGCATTTCATTTTGTTCTAAGTATCTGCATTGTTGTCTTTTGTTGCAATGATATGATTATACCCTTGTGTGAAATAATGTTTTTGTGAGTTGATTTGTCGATTTATCTCCTTCTACATTACTGTTTTCCAAAAACATGTTCTCCTGAAATATAAAGACCTGTTTATAAATGACTCTGAAGCATAATGATTCATAATTTTGAAGCTTATGAATAAACATAGTAAGATGAACTTTATAGGTTACAAGACATCATTTGGTAACATAATCCTTCGTTAACAGTTGTGTGAGTGTGTGAGTGTGTGTGTGTGTGTGTACAGCACAGAGCAGTAAGGATCCTTTCCACTCCTCACATACCAGAATAATGACAGTTCTACCAAATAGAATTTATTTACAGATCTTTTGGGTGACATTATAAACATTTTTAAGTTAAATCTTAAGAAAAAGTGCCACATGTCTATGAGGAAATAAGTATAAAATGGCATGTCCACTTTCAGCTATTATTTTAAATAATAACTTATGTATTTCGTTATTCTTTATAATACATTTGTTATTTATGAAGTAATACACATTGGGTAAAAATCTATCTGAATATGCTTACAGATAAGAGAAATATCATCTTAGAGTGTTAGTAATTGATATTTGATTAAGCAACCCTAAGGTTCTTAGTGTATAAATTACATAACCTCAAGTATGAGATATTTATGTAGCGAACTTAACTAGAAATTAAAAGTTTCTGCCTGGAAAATTTCTATTTCACATATACCATTAAGTCACAAGTGTGAAGAGATGTATTCATGAAGGTGGAGAAGAAATTAGAAATTTACAATTCTGTCCACATAGTTCTTGAGTCTGCCAGTTCTTTCAAACAATCAGAGCACAAGGAGCTTAAATGGGCTTTAGTGATCATCGTTCCCAGCACTACTTTAATTACAAATTCTGAAGTCTCAGAAGGGAGAGAATCCTCTAAACAAATGCATTGTAGCAGAGGTAATATTTTGATCTTTTTTGTACTACAATTATGTATTAGTCTGCTTTTCTACATTACACCTGATGCATGACATTCACTTGGCTCATGTTTTAAGGAGATTTAGTTCATGGTCACCATGCCCAAGGCAGACACATCAGGATGAACGGGCAGGGTGGGGCAAAGGTGCTCAGCTCATGGTAGCCAGGAAGCTGAGCAGGAGAACAGT
>NW_004524694.1:8128965-8129955 GCF_000260255.1 Octodon degus | reverse complement strand
GTCCCACTGATTTGAGAAAGATGATGATGATGATGATGATGATGATGATGATGATGATGATGACTATTATTATTATTATTATTATTATTATTGTTATTTGATTGGCTCAGGCTGCCTTAAAGCTGGGTCTGGTGCTGCACGTGATGCCGGGATCTAACCTCAGTCCTTTGCCTGATTTTGCTCAAGAAGGTGCTTTAGACAACTGAGCTAACCCGCCAGCCCCCACTTTAAATATTATTAACTAGCAAATTCAATAATTTCCGTGTAACTGTATATAATGCAATCCACATAGAAGAAAACAGAGTTAATTTATTTTTCTTAAATGTAAACCATGACATTAACAAAAGGACTCATAGAGGACCTCTATAGCTTCAGGGAAATATTAGAAGGCATCATTAGTCAGTAAAGAAAATTCTAATGTCTTCTCAGGAAGACATAGATTATATATTATTTTCAAACACTTTAATCAAGAAGAGATTGCATAACTTCCCTCTGTAATACATTCCAAAGTTTTAGAGTCCAGTGTAAGAATTTCTTCTTCTTTCTATCTAGCCCAAATCACTCGTGCTTCAGTCCACACCACCACCACCTCCCTCGCCGAGGACAGATTGAGAACTGCTGAGGTATAGCTGATCTAGAGATTGCAACGAGCTGAATTGTATCCTGGATTACTGTCTCTGAGAAGAGAATATTCTTTTTTTTCTTAAAGAACAATTTGGATAACTCAAATTGCAATAAATACAGTAAATTAGTAATGCAAAATAAATTGCACTCCAATAATTCAAAATATTTTGGGAAGTAAGAGAATTGGTAATAAATTTGTTTCTTCTTTCTTTGAATCTGGAAATTCCTTAGTTAATTTTTTTTTTCGGAACCTGGGATTGAACTCAGGCCCTTAGTACTTGCCAGGTAAGCCCTTATTCTACTGAGCTATTTCCCTAGCCCCCAAGTAAATGTTGGAATATGCTTTCATAATGCTAAATGCAATAG
>NW_004524694.1:8107539-8108114 GCF_000260255.1 Octodon degus | reverse complement strand
AAAAAAAAAAGAAGATAGTAGATTCATTCATTAGAGTGAAAAGTTACATGCTGATTTACTTGTGTATTTTTATGAAAATAGCCATTCATGCCTCACATTATAAGGTCGCTGTTGTTTTTCACGTAATTCCACTCAGGATGAGCAGGCTTTCAAGGGCCTTAAAACTGAGAAATGCAGAAGCTACAAGAAATATGCATATAATACAGAACCCCTGGTTGAGTACCTCTCACCTTGGTTTTCTAAATGTGTACCATTTCTAATGTCTTGTCAATTATTATACTTTCTTTAAAATAAATTTTGAAAAAGACAAGGAAGAAAATTAAGGGGCCGGGGAGACAGCTCAGTAGAATAAGTGTTACGCTGGCAAGGTCAAGGGCCTAAATTCAATCCCAGTTCCACAAAAAAAAAAAAAAAAAAAATTAAAATCTCTTGAAAACAAGTGCCAATGTTCAATTATTTCTCCAATCTTGTATAATTGTATCTGTTAATCTGAGCAACAGATTTGAAGATAAAAATAGAAAACGTAACAACCATTTTTAATTGGCTATTCCTTTTTTGAAACTCTGTAACGTACG
>NW_004524694.1:8105534-8107405 GCF_000260255.1 Octodon degus | reverse complement strand
GGCCTTTGCTTGCCAGGCAATATTTTTTTGAAAAAGAAATATATGCAAATGTGGACAGTGTGAGGTGAGAGAAATAATACTTTTTCTGATAAAAGCTAAAGTTTCCTCTAGTACCTAGTGGTGACCTGAGCCTGTGTCTCACACCGACAAACATTAGCCAGGTCTCCCCAAAACTGGAACACTTTATCCACAACAACAAGTGTGTCCCTTCAACCGAAGGGGAAGCACCTCTTCCCAGAGGCACCCTGGCCAATCGGAGGGCTGACATTCTGAATTCTTTATGCTTGCCATGACTTTGTAGGTTCATAGTTAAAAAAACCAAACATCAAAACCATTGCACTTGTACCATAGTCCAAATTAAATTCATAACTTTTAGAGCTCTCTCCTTCTAAGGTTTTCTCCTTTGCACTCTCTTCTAGCTATCACAACAGTATATTTTATACAGTTAAAGAATTTATACTTAGTTCCGTTTTAGACAATTGTTTGAGACTTTAAAAATTGTGTTTTTGTATGTGAGTGAAGTGTGTATCTTTAGATGGAGAAGAGAAAGGGAGAGAGAATAATCTTTGTAAAGAAATATCTCAGAAACAGAGAAAACACAGCCACAGCATAAACATTTTCTGAATCTCTTTTAAAATGACAACTATATCTCCCATCCTACACAAAGTACATATTAAAAAGTAAAATCATATTTCTTAAAACACAGATTTTTGAACCGTTACATTTGATTCAGGGGTAGGGCCAAACCAGACTTAATACATCTTTGGAGGTGCGCTTTGGAAATTCACATTTTTCACATGATTACCAAGCAACTGAAATTTGACCGCTACTCTTACAGCATTTCCCAGATATGGAAAACAAAACCCCTCTTCTTACAAGAACTTTGGGATGATCCAAGTCAAGCTCCTTTACACTGATTAATTTGGTCAAAACAGAAAACCCTTTCCTCTGACCAGAAAGCCATTTTACAAATGCAAGAAACTAGGAATAAGAATCAAAGAAAGAGCTGAGTGTGGCATGCGTGCCTGTAATCTCAGCACTCTGGGAGGCTGAGGCCGAAGATACCTGAGTTCAAGCCCAGGTAGAGTGATTTAGTAAGAACCTGTCTCAAACCAAACAAAGGAAGAAACAAGCAAACAAAGGAAGGAAAGCAGGTAACAGGCCAACAGCAACGACTCTAGTGTAGACGGATCAATGAGGAAATACCTAGATGACTGCAGCATAAAGGAAGAACAAAATAACTGTCAAACGCAGAAATGGACACCATCAGGACGTTCACTGCGTCACTCTACGGCCAGGCTCTTGGGATCAAACTCAGGACCTTGGGCTGCCAGGCAGGCACTTATGCTACTACGCTACATCCCCAACCCCCATGCTTGTCTTATCAAAACACAACAAAGACTTGTCCAGAATGTATGCTCGCTTACCCCTCTGCGGGCTGGGTGTGTGGGAGAGACTAAGGGAAGATGAGTACCATCCCCGGATGCACGTGAGCTGTGCTCCTGACCTTCTCTGTTTCCCTACTTGTCATCCAATTGGCACTATCGCTGTCCCCATCACACTGCTTAGGGCCTCTTGTGTGAACAGTTTATCGACAAGTTATTGTTCTCTTTACAGCTTTGCACTGTACGTTTTTCCTTTTGACTTTCAGTTCATTTTTTTCAGCTGTGATTTTATTTTACTCCAAAAGTAACTCAGTAGATGCTTAAAATGATGACAAAGTTAAGCTTTTACCTGCACTGCTTAATGCATTGATTTTAAAGCATTAAATTTTTGGCATAAATTGAGTTTTTCAAAGGGGAAAAAAATCAATACCCGGAGAACAAGGGAAACATTCCGGCAAAGACTACTGTTAGGTGGACCAAGGCAAA
>NW_004524694.1:8102134-8105304 GCF_000260255.1 Octodon degus | reverse complement strand
AGTTGGTAAAGTGATTATTATTATATAGAATAAAGTAGAAAAAAATTAACACCTGATAGGTGTTTTAAATCTGAAATGAATTCTGTAAAGCTAGAAATAATATTAAGATTATATATCATAATTAAAAATTCAAATTTAGGTACAGCATGTATTTTGAGTTTTGTAAGTAAGATAAAATCCAGATAAAAACCCAGTGTTGTCTTTGTTTAATGATACTAATTTGTTATTGTTGTAGAATAGATTGCACTTCAATCTATTTTCTTTTAATTATTAAGCAATATAATACAGGCTTTAAAGAAATAATAATACAATATCTATGGAGTCTTATGCAAAGCTCCCTAACGAATACTTTACAAGTGCTATGAAACTATTATGAAATTGATGAAATATTAAAATGAAATCCTGACAATGTCCTGTTGAGGTGTGAATGGGCCGTGGAAATACAAACAATTTCAAGAGCCTTGAGCTTTTCAGGGAATTGTGAGCAGTCCAAAATCGCTGGAGAGTGGAGGGAAGGAAGAGTGCCTGGACTTCAGCTAGCACAGCAGAGTTATTGGACGACACGCAAAAGCCTGACACACTTTTGCTATCCATTCAATTGCAAGCCTTAATCTCCTGAATTTCATCTTCATGAAACTTCTGTAGCCAAGCCCGGGTCAGCTCACTGTCCTGCCTAACTCTGCCATGTGACATGTGGCATCATTCTCCTGCATTCATAATTTTCCCCTAAATATATCAGCTGAAGAGGTACAAATCAAAACTTTTAATGTCTAGAGAGTAAAACAATATCAAAACCCAAACATCTACAGACCCAACCCTTAATTCCTGTTATGTGTAAAAGCTAGGAAGAATGTAACCAGCTCTGTTTTCTAGGCTTCCTGGGCCCTTTCAACTTGCGGTTGTTGTGTCAGCAAAACACCACAATCCAGCCTTACTTCTGCTTATGAGTGAGCCTAGAAATACATTGAATTGAAGTACAGTATGTCCAAAATTGACATATATAAAAAGATTACATGAATTTAAAATGATTTTCTAATACTGATGCTTAAACATATTTAAATATTACATTTCCATTGAATTTTGCATATTTGAATTCAATTTATAAAATACACAACGCTATTTCTAATCCTCTCCTACCATCCCACACCTACACTGATTTATAGTCAGTGGCTTTACATTTCTGGCAAAAATTTAAAATGCATAACTTATATGCATACAGTCTCCATAGAGCCACCATACAGCTAGAACAGGTTTAAGTAATTCTTCAGAATTTAGGAAGAAGTTTAGCACATATTGTTTCATACATTTTAGATGTGGTTACAATGACAAATGACACTCTGTCCATTATTTGAAGAAAAAATTGAGGACATAAGATTATCATTTGAGTCATAGACATAAATGCCAAAGCTCACGTTGAAGCCAGATTTATTGGCAAATCATATCTCTGTTTAAAAAATTATGTCCTTCCTAACCAGAACCCATGCCTAAGGAGCCTGAAATCAATGGAAAATAGTAATTAGAGGTGTCCTGATCCAGTATTGTCTTTTTTAATATTAATAAAAAGTCAGATAGCCAAGTCACAAATAACCAAGTCATTACAAAAGGTGCTGTAGAATTTGGGAGATTTCATAACTACTCATAGAGAAAACAAATGTACCATGCTATGATTCTGATGTTTCATCATAATTTTGAACATGCAGTTGTTGATAAGTTATTCAAAATTTTGTATTAGGTATAATAGGGAAAAACTACAGAAATATTAAATGATTATATATACAGAAACATCACTTTTTGTTTCAATATTTGGATCTATTAATGTGCCTTTATTTCTATAAATAAGCTCATAAGGTTACTTTTAAAACACTTGAACAAATGTCCTTCTCAAAATGCATTTTCTTACTTCATTTCTTGGTTTTGCTTGGAATTTAGGTTCTGGGATTTAGGCTTGCTCTATTAAAATTTAAAGTTGTCTGATTATTTCCTGATTATTTCTCCAAGTTCTATCAGTCAATAAGATGACTAGTTGCAGGAAAAAAATCCCCTAAGCTATATTGATTCAAGATATTTTTAAAAAGCTGTATGAATTTTCTGCAACATCTACCTAAAATGACTTTAACAGGTTACAGCCTAGCACAGCAGCTAGCATGCACAGCATGAGTCGTGCACCATGTATTTGTGGAATTAAAGTAAGAATGTGGGTAAGGGTTCAGTTTATGAAGGACAAGTGACACAGAATCCAGGGATGAACTCTGGATGTCAACTTAGAGGCAGTTTAAATTCTGTCATCCTGTGTCATTCACATCCTGAGATGAATTAGAAATAAATAAGGAAGAAAGAATCGCAAGCAATAAGGAAAGATTAATTAAACTTCTAAACTTCGCAGAAGCTCGAAGTTTGGGAGAAAGGAAGTGTGTACTTTTGAAGATTCACTGCTAATAACTCCATAGTGACAATGTCCTTGGTAAATGAATCCTTTTTCATGCCTATTATTTTAGACTGATCACAGAATCCTTTGAAAAGTTTAAGTTCATTCCTTCCTAGCTTTTAATGAACTCGTGTATTAGGAAAGAACTTTAGGGATGATTTGTTTCTTTTTTTTTTCATCGGACTATTAAATATCAGTGTAGTCCCACTCAGAATAAAGGAAGAAAGTACTGTCTGATCTGTGTGCCTCTCTTCACTGAGACCACAGCGAGGATATAGTTACAGAACAGCCGCAGAGGTTGAATACTGCAAATAAATTTCATGTAGGAGATCTTTAGTCTGCATCTCACTCCCATCCTGTTTCTCTTGGTTTGGTTTTCCTCCTCATTAGTGCTGGCATTTCAATTATGAAGGGATAAGAATTAAAATTTTAAGTAAAACCACCTCAGGATGCCTGCCAAGCCCAAGCGGAGATGTCCCAGGCCCTATAACAGAACGCTTCCCCTTCCATGCAAATGCCCATCTTCACTGCCTTTATAACTGATGACCTTGCAACGCCACTTCAAATGTAACAGGATGCTTCTCCCTTTTTGTAACTCATGCCTGTTCAACTAATGGTCTTGTAATATGCCCTGGGATGAGTAAACACCTTCAAGAACCCAGGGCATCACCAAGCCCTCCAACCTTGTGCACCACCAGATCTGCCTATGTACGTCCCAGTTCACTTTCCCTTTAAAAGCCCCCAA
>NW_004524694.1:8089293-8101574 GCF_000260255.1 Octodon degus | reverse complement strand
TGGTGGCATAAGGGCATTGGTGTCTCCAGAGGGGTGCTTTCCTTTTCTTTAGCTTTTGGAGGGTGGATTACCTGGAACTGAACTCAGAACCTCATTCTTGCCAGGCAGGTATTGTACCATTGAGCTAAACCCCCAACCCAGAGTGTACATATTGTGAAGGACTTTACTACAGAAAAATTGATATAGAGAAACTGCGTAAGAACTGGGAGGAATTGTTTCAGCCTGTGAGAATGGTATGTGCAAAGGCAAAACAGTAGGAACAGGGTAGAACATTTTAAGAACAAATGCATCTGCTCAGGAGAAAAAGCTAAATGTGCTCTCAGTTTTACAGTGTGAAAACAATAATAGAGATAAATTACACTGGTCAACCAAAAATAATTAATGGTAAAGATAGAAATGAATAGGAGATAATCTTTAGCTGCACAAAAATTGAGATACTGAAAGGGAGCAGGAATTAAAATCTCCAAGTCATAGAGGTACTGTACGTTGGGTGAAATGCCTCTGAAGAACATGATAAAGTTAATTTTGGTATTAAAATTAATTTTTACATTAGTATAGGTCAAATACAAATTTGTGATCATTTGTGATGCTGTTTGGAGTGGATTTTGAAGGACACAGTGCTGAGAGAGACTGACAAGTAGTTTTTGTCCTCACAAAAGGCAGGGCTAGAAACTATCCTCTCATCCAACTCCAAGGGCTTTAAAATTCAAACTATCCCTTTCTCCTTGTTCGTATGATCAAACTACAATGTTATTACCAAAGAGTCCACATAATTCACAAAATGACTTTCTGAAATAATCTCATGGCAGTTCCATATGAATAGTTAGAATATATTATTTTGTATAGTCCTGATAGAAATATCTAAATTTGGGTTGCCTTCAAATTTTCAATGTTCTGGAATACAGTGGTATATTTTTATATCATATCATAAATATAATTATATATTCAACATGTAAAAATAAATGTAGTATTTTATTGCTTGAAAGTAAATGTGGCATAAACCCATCTTGAACATCTAGACCAAAACAAAAAGTTTAGTATTCAAGGAGAGGGTAGCTTAAGTAACTACACAGCCGAGACTCTGGCTTCCCCTAACCTTCGGGTTAACAGTTCTACTCTTCCGGCATTTGGTCCATGACACAGCAGTGAACTCTCCTGTCTTCTTCATTGGCGAACAGCTTATGTAGTACAAAAGGTAAAAGCCTGACCAAGCAGAAAGAGAAGAGAAAGAGTCAACCAAAAGCACAAGCCTCTCACTTACCTAATGGGATTGGTCCTTATCCCTAAATAACATTATAAACATTTCTTTTTTGAATTCCTTCCCAACCCTTATATAATATTGGAAAGCAAGTGCCAAATGTCTTTGCTAGACTGCCTCAAAAATCTGTCCTTGTAATGGCATAGAATCAGAATTTAGAATATCTGTTATTGCACCAAATTTCACAAAGAATGAAATATGAAACAGAGACTTTAAACTTCACAGTAGCCTTCATTTTATATAACAAACTAAAAGACGAAAAGCTCCATGAAATATAAATAATTTTAACATATTCCACAGCAAACTAGGTAAACTTTTTACTTTAAATATGTATAAATATATTAATTCAGGCCTCAAATAAGATCAGTTTGATTCATTTATTATTGATAGTCATTTTAAACTACACTAAGAAGGCCATGGAAGCCACAAAGCCTGTTAAATATCAGATTGTTTTACCCCTTGTGCCTTCAGGGTGAAACACATGGGAGTAAGTTCTCAAAAAGGTGAAGAGGGGAAAACAAACAGTTCCATTGGGTGGAAACATGGGACATAAAACAATGCCCATGACATGCAAGAGCTTGCTACTTTTCACTCCTCTTGCCAAGAGTTTATATCTCATGGAAAACAGGAAATAATACAAAGATATTCAAAACACAGAATAAAAAATATAATAGGAATTCTTGTTCCCTCTCTTTACTTAAGACCCACATATTCTTCATTTATCAATATGTTCTGGTGGTAAAATTGCCAAGCATATCTTGTGTCAGTTTACCTCTGCCATTTTCATGGGCATTCATCCCCTAAGCCTTCAGTATCTCTGCCTCTGCTATGTAAAAGCTTCAGAACTGATTGCCTGATTGTTTTGTAATCCTACCCCACTCTCTTTCATCCTTTACAGAATTTCAAAATGATCATTTCAGAACATAAAATAGGTCAACTCTTGTATCTAAACTCCAGTGGATCTACATACTTTTTGTTGTGCATTGGCATCTTAGTGGATAATTGAATGGAAACAAAGAGAGCCATGGGAAGCTGCAGTGGTGGCTCAGACATAGAGAATAAGCAACTAAGGAAGTCACAGTTTGTTGTGCACTAGTGACAGTCAGTAAGTGAGCATGAAGCACTACTAATAATAGTGGGCAAGAACCCCATAAGACGAGCATGAGGAAGTTCTTAAAGAGCCTCAGAGGCACAGGGAATATTGGAATATTTTCTCAATGCCACATCGGAGGAGTGGTACCCTTTGATTTATTCTTTAATGATATCATAGGTAAGTATTATTAGGAGAAAGGAGGTTGAATTTGATGAGCAGAATAGGAAGAGCAAATTTACTGGAAATCATGACCTTTTGAGTAGATGCTAATGACAATGATGGAAGTGGCTGAATGAAAGACATAGTTTGGAGGGCTGACAGGCAAGGCTTTCTCTGGTACTGTACAGATGGTGAAATATGGAACAGAAAAGAAAGACAAGATATGTAGCTGAGTCCTATTGGGGACAAACAGTTGGAGAGGGAATGGAAGCATTCATAGAGAGAAAGCATAACCTATTTTTTATTAGACTGATTTAAGACACATTAGTACTATTATACTAATTATACATTTTAATTCTACTATTTTACATATATAGGATTTTATTATTTCTCAATTAATGGGACACCTCCTACAGAACCTCTCCATGATGTGTCCAAGCTTTGCTGTATACCTTCACTGTGCTCTCATGTTGGACTACGTCCATTTCTAATATCCTGACCAACAGCAGAAAGAATCAGAGAGCTTCACTCATCAGCTCTTGCAGAGATCCTGCCCTAGGATGTATTTGGCTAATGGACTCTAAACATCTGGCATTTCTTTTTTCATATTTTGATTTTCAGAATCATATTTTACACAAAGCAGGACTTAATAATAGCAATGTTTTGAAAATATCAAAGACTCAGACAACCACATTAGGTTAAAAGGAGCAGAAGCAGCAGGAAACGGAAGAAACAGCCAACATCAAAAGCCAGGAAAGGTTATAAGAGACAATTTTGCCTGAACAGAGTGGTCCAAATGCAGGCAATGCAGATGTTCACCTCATGTCAAGTGGGCTGCTTTGCCTTCAATCACTTCAGGATATTTTATTAAATATGCCTCAGAATACTTGCCTTTCTCTAACAATATATTCTCATTATTTGTCTTCAGTTTTTTTGCCGTTACTTTTATATTATTGATATTTTAAAAGATGATTTTTATTCTCTTTTAAAAAGATATTATAATATTTTTTCATGGAATTATATATTTGTTCACATAGAAATTTTATTCTTTCCAACATGGGGCCTTAAAAGATTCAATTTGAATTAAAGTCTGAGCTAGTGAGTTTTGAAGACCCGTTGTTATGGAACTGCCATAAGTGTTTTCCACAAAACCATCATTTTCTGCTCAATTTGTTTTGATCTTATCTGTGTTATATGACCCTAATCAAGTTTGAAAATATTTTTTTTTACTCTCAAGCAGTAAAAACTCACTCAAATCCCATAATTATTTATATGGATCTATCCAAATAATAAACTAATAGAGTAGATAAATTAACCTTTAATACTTATGGATACTTAGGAATCCTAACCTGGCTCTTCAGCATAGAAAATAGGATTTTACTGAAGCTATATGTTTCTATTAAAACATAACTAAGATGATGTAGACACGATTAAAAATATTAGCTTGAGTAATGAAGTAATATTATCTTAAACCAATCGTTCTGATGTACAGTACTATTAGGTGTCTATTTATGATACAAAAGAATCAAGAAATTCACCTATGTACAACATTTGTGACCCCAATTCACATAAATACAATTTGCCCACACAGTAAGTCACATAGTTCCAGGTAAAGTTTTACAAAGTCTACAGGAGCAGTCTTCTAAAAAGCCATTATGCATTGGTGAATTCAGTCAGTAATTCACTTCCAAAATATGTTTCCCTGTGGCTTTTAAAAGAAGCAGCATTTGAGTCATACAGAAACATTGTATCAGAAGATTCATGGAGCCATGTAGTCACATTGGATAAAGAAAAGACAGTTTTTAAAAAAGTAAAATGTTTACAATGAATCTAATTGTAATCACTCAAGAGTATTTTTGCCCAAGACAGATGCCTGGCTCTGCAACAAGGCAGGTGGGTGAATGGAGTTCAAGCGTGAGTCAGAATTTCTTGCTATGCATCAATACAGCAGTGGACTGTGGAACAAGCAGCTTATGAATTGGCATAATTGAATTCCTTGCAATGATGAGGGCCTCAACTCCACAAGGTCAGGGTGCCAGCCCTTTTTAGGATCTGGTGAGTCTCTTCCTTTAGGTTAAAAGCACAAGTCATTTCCTTGAAAACCCAAGAGCTGAAAAAAGTTGAGAAAACTCCTTTGGGCACTTAGTAAGGGCACTCCTCCCAGCAAGAATTCTCACTTGGAAACTTAATCGTCTTTCAGATCTTTAAGCTGCTCAAAGCTTCACCTTGAGGGTTAGAATTTCTAGACCCATGTCTATCATCATGCACGAAGCTACAGTTAAAATGGATCAAACATTTAAATATTAAAACAGAAACACTAAATCTTCTGGAGGAAAATGTAGGTGGAAATGTCAAAGACATAGGGGTAGTTACAGATTTCATGAACAAAAACCAACCTGCACAGGAAATATGTCAAAGAATCAACAACTGGGATCTCATCTTTTTGAAAAGTTTCTTCCTTTCAAAGCAAATCTCCCAAAGAGTAAAAAGAAAACTGACAAAGTGGGAAAAATTTTAGCTGACTACCCTTTTGACTAAGGCCTTCTATCTAGAATATGCAAAGAATTAAAGTAAAATCAGACCCCACCCCCAAATTCAAAGACCCAATCCAAAAATGTGCGTTTGTGATAAGTATACACTTCTCTGAGGGAGAAATACAAATGGGAAGTAAATATATGAAAAAAAAGTTCAACATCATTGGTCATTTGAGAATTGCAAATTAAAACAACACTAACATTTCATCTTGGCCCAGAAAGAATGGCTAACATCAATAAGTCAGCCAATAACAAATGTCAGAAGGGCTATGGAGAGAAAGGAACATTTCTGCACTGTTGGTGGGAGTGTAGACTGGTACAACCACTATAGAAATCATTGTGGAAATTCGTTAAAAAGCTAGTATTGGAGATTCCACTCAAGCCAGCTCTTCCCCTCCTGGGTATCTTTTTCAGAAGAATTGAAAACCTCATACCACAGCTATATATGTGCACCCATGTATATAGCAGCATAATTTGTCATGGCCAAGTCCTGGAAACAACCCAGATGCCCATCAACTGAAGAATGGATAAAAAAGATGTGATGTTTTTGCACAATGGAGAATTATTCAGCTATACAAATGAGTAGGATAAATTTGAGGGTTTTGTCAGTAAATGGATGCAACTAGAGAATATTATTTTAAGTGAAATACATCAAACTTACATGTGCAGGCATCATATTGTCTCCTTAGTATGAGAATCTGAAAGAGAAAAATGGAATCTGAAAGTTATTATAGATACTGGGAAAAGGCAATGAACTTATCCAAAGGAAGAGTTACTGAGTTGAAGAGGAGGACAGAAAAGGAAGTGGGAGAAAGGTCTATCTATGTGTGTAAGCAGGATGCTTTGCACAACTGTACTATGCTTTTCTGCTGTCTACAGAAAGGAGAACTTAATGATTAATTTATTTCATCTACTTTTTTTATTTTTTTTTTTACTTTTTGTCTTCCTACTTTCTTATACATGTTTTTTCTTTTTTCTTTATTCAATTTTACAGGAATATATCTGGTGATACGAATAACTGGTTGGAAGACAACACTATGTGTTACTACAAATACTGCGAGATTCATATTACTCTGTCAAGCAAAATTCTGTATCACTTGTAAATTTTTCTGTTCTAATTCTAATTTGTAATCTCTTTAAAAATACAAAAATAAAAAAATTAAGGTAAAAAATAATTTCAACATGAGAAAGTGGAAGGGATGCACAGTTGGGACAATTGTATGATGGGTACCAAGGTAGAACAAAATATTTGAAGTAAAGATTATAAACCAAACCAGAATAGATACCCTGATCTAGAAAAAAATATGATCATTTTTCATAAATCTGGCAGCATACTAAGAATAAAACAAAACAACAACTGCAAAGAAAAAATAAGAAGAAAGCTTTGTTTGTAATTTTGGTATCTTCGTTAAAGCCTTCAATGATAGCATATTTTTTACAAAGCTATTTCTGTGACTTTGATTAATCGTGATGCTCACTCAGTTAGAAACAAAACAGCAGAAGTTTAATGATATGAAATAATTTTTGCATAACTAGGATATGTATTGCATAATTTCAATAGAAAATCCTTTTTGTACTAAGTCATTATTTACAGCATCTAATCATTATTGATATTATTAAATGGGTTAAACAGTTTCAAGTCTTTAGTATCAAAATGATAATAGCTGTGTTCGTAGTGTTATTCCACATTCATGTTTTCCTGATTGCTTCAAATTGTAACCTACATTTCATGTTCCCAGGTGTTCCGAGTAGTGTATCAGCCAGTAAGTAGTAGATTGTGGACCCAAAGACTTTTCTTCCCTGTTAACACATGGAGCCTGAATTTGACCCACCCCTCTTCTGTTACATCCATAAAAGTTACTCTGACCAGCGTGGTGTGTATATTTGGCAAACTACATATGTACACAGTGTACCTGTGGAAGGAAAAGAAATTGTAGCATTCTGCTAATCTTTAGGTTTTGCATTCACAAGGTCACTCAGTTATTTTTAAGAATATAAAATGGACAAAAAAACCCAAGCATTAGAAATGATACAAGATCTCATTACACAAAGTAAGAGAAATTCAACAGTGTTTGTTGTACTGCATAATGTTATCTTCAAATCAATTGTTTAGGTTACCAAGTGTAAACCTGCAAAACTAGGTTTTTTTAAAAATATGAGAATAGTTAGGATAGATATACAGATACTTTCTCTTAGTTCATTGAGAAGAAAGATTTGTTCTAATACTGTTTAGACAAGACATCAAGTCTGCATCTTGTCTTATGACTAACTACTAGGAAGACAACAATATTCAATGTATTAATTATTGTAACTGTCTTAGTAAGCTGTCTTGAAACTGTTTCATTGGTATTTTATCTTTTTTCATTAATATGAAAAAATAGATAATATAGCAACCATTTTTAATTAGTCATCCCTGTTTTGAAAGTCTCTAATATATGTTATTGTATATTAATCTGTTTCTGTCATTTCTTCTATTTGTTTTTTTGCTTCTGCTTTCACTTTTCCAATTAAAATAAAAAGAAAAAATAAAAAAAAATTATGAGGAATTCAAAAGAAGAAAATAAATATATAAATAAATTTTAATTTTTTTAGTAAATTAAAATTATAAGCATTTACTGCCTAGCTTATTTGTGGACTAGCTTATTAAACACAACTAGAAACTGGTATGTGCCAAACATAGGTTTAATTACCAACAATAAACAATTTTTCAATAAGACAGGCTATAATAAAACACTGTACATGTATTTCATAGGCATTTCCTTCAAATTATGTGCTATTCAGGATTTTCATACAGTATCATATTGCTCAAGTAAAGCTAAGATGAATAACACTAAGATCCATTTATCAAGAACAAGAACTCTGTGATTCATATTTTTTTTTCATTTTGTTGAGGAAAGCTGGATTAAGCCCTATATGATACAAAAGCTGTATTTTCGAGTCTGTATACATTTTACAATTACTTTTTATGCTTAAAATTTAGTGGGATTGCCTGTGTCCTGCAGGGGTGATTGTGTAGGCCGGTTGTCTTTCATAACCCAGTCAATAGTACCTGCAGCTGAGTCATAATGGGAATATAGATGAGGTAGAGAGTGTAATGGATAAAAATGTGAACAACATTTTATCAATACAGTGAACCACATAATAGAAACCATAGTTCATGAGGGGAAGAGCACCCTCACTTGTGTTGTGAGCCTCTGGCAATGGAGAAATGAAGAGCCAGCTGCACACACACCTCTAAGGCAGGGGCACCGTGGCTATCAATCCCTGCTGTTGTGATTCAGCGAAACATATTGCTACGTTAATCAAATTTGAAGGTGTAAAAATGTTCAAGCTGTTTGATTAAATGATGTTTGGAGAACATGTCTGAATTCCTAGGTTGCCAAAGGGGAGGAAGTAATTTGATACCTCTGAATACAAAGTCAGAGAGACATGAGAGTGAACGATGAAGGGGTTCCCCAGGTTTTATGTGGTTGTTCTTCCAATCATCTGTCACTTATCTCTACAGTGAACATCCACATGCTAAATGAGCTTCAGGTTTTCTGAAGTTAGTAACTCACGTCATAAAAGAAAACCCTCAGTAAAATTCTATCCTAATACAGAAACAGTAATTTAAGCCTGTGATTTCAACTCTTGGAAGGCTGAGGCAGTAGTATCCCAAGATGGGCTATATTCTGGGGTATGTAGTCAGCCCATGTCTCAAAAAAATCTACTATAGGAAAATCACAAAAATATCATGGAGCCAAATACCAACAAATCCTTTGATAGTCATGGAACAATATAATACAAAAAGTACATTGTTACCCTACATTTATGTGGCATTGCAGCAAACAGTGCAGGTAATGGACGTCCAATGAATATGCCCACTATCGGCAATTATTACAGATTGTTTAACTGAAATATACATTATGGGGAGCCATAATTAGTTTGAATACATAAAATGAATAGAACAAAAGTAATCTGAATTTTTATTGGTGAATTGTGTAGAGAATTTGGAATTAATTATTAAAGAAGAAAAATTAATATAATATTAAAAAATGATTAAACTTATGATAATAAAATAGATGTTGCAATTTCTCTAGACCCTTGGCTGACCTTTGTAATTTGCACAAAATCCCAAGCTCACAAAGTTGACTCCAGCAGAACAAGCATGGGCTTACCACACTGCTAAATCTTACTCTGATTCCTTTATCATTCCAAGGTTGGAAGAGAACAACTTGGGAAGTAGTTAATTATATTACTGTAAGCTAAGAAGATGTCTGAAACTTCAAAAATGCACAAAGTGCTCACAATTCTAAATAAATGTGCCCATGACACTTCAAATCTGTTTTTAAAACAAATCAAGAGCATTAGAATGGAGCTAAGTAAGTAATTTGGCACCCAGTGAAGACTATGCATTCTCAGAGTATCAAGATAATAGTTTTCTACTAAAAAGGATGGCTGTGAAAAGGAAAATATTGAAAATTTGGGCTATGAGAACAAAACTATAAACCCTAGATGCTGTGTTTTAAGAGGAGCAAAACAAAAGAGTTAGAGTGTAAATATTTTTTATTGTGAAGAAATCCAGCTTTGGAAACATCAAATATTAATTCTACATTTAAAATAAAAGTGTACCTACATTACAGTCAGATATTAAAGTAAGACCTTGATAATATAAAATATTTATGTATAAATATAAGAATCCATAAAGAGATCTGAAGTTTATCCTTCCACTTGCCAGTCTTAATCTACAACAAGAGAATATTTTTGATACGGCATAAGTCTACTTCCTTTGTTCAAAATAATGTTTTGAAAACTCAGAGTTTTCTGGTACTAAAACAATACAGCATACAAAAGTTCATCACTGCTGCTAATTTAAAAATCACTGAAACATTTATAATTCATAGAGAATTTTACAGTATGTTTCATAATAATTTATTCATTCAATTATAATTTATTTAGAATTGCAAAACCTGACATCCAAGAGTTAGTTCTAGTCTTTTGAACTTTATGTGAGAGTTGGAAAAAGTTGAAGTAGAGAAATTAATGATTAGGAATATTTCAAGGAGAACTTCCATAAGGAAAATAAATCAAGGTAAAATGAGAGGAACTCACTTGTATAGGACACTTCAGCAATTATCTAAATGTGCTTTGTTTGGAAGGCGTCTGTGGGATTTGTAGCTGCTATACAAACATTTGATCTGAAGTTGATAGCAATTTTGATGAAGTGTCACATTAACAGCACTGATATAATTCAGACTTAAGAGTTCAGTGCAAGGAAGTTTTTCTTTTTCTTTCTTACTGTGTAACTTGAGCTGTAATTAGAACTTGTTGACTACTATCGAGTTAATAGTACTATGGAGTAGATATTGGCAAGAAAGAAAATAATAATAATAATCATAATATTGAAGGGAGCTAAGGAGCTAGCTCAGCAGTCTAAGTACCTGCTGGGCAAGCACAAGGATCTGGGTTTGATCCCTGTGCCTCATGCGGTGCTGTCCTGCTGGCCACCGAAACCAGGCATGATGGTGTGTACCTGTAATCCCAGCGCTGGGGAGGCTGAGACAAGGAGGATCACTACAAGTCCAAGCTGTGTAGCGAGATTTTGTACCAAATAAATAAACAAGTGAAATGAAGGAAGTACAAAAAAAAAAGGAAAAAGGAGAAAAGTGAGAATCAAGGATAAGAACAAAGAAGGAAAAGAATCAAGAAATAAGGAAGGAAGGCAAACAGGAGGGAGATGGAAGTCAGAAAGGCAGAGTTGACAAATAGAACATACATTTGTCAACATGTACATATCACTGGGTATTTAAACATATAAGGAGTCCTGTGATTTAAAAGAAAGAAAAACCTAAAATTAATGCTCACATTCAACTGAGCAGCAGAATGGCTGCTGATATGAGGGAGAAAAGGTCACGTGAGGCCAGCTCACCTTATTAGTGAAGAAATCAGAGATTAGTCCTCTGGAGGCCATGCTGGCTCCCCTCTCTACTGTTTATCTTCTGATGTATAAGTTGAGACAGTTTACTGACTTTTAAGATTTTATTTCTTACTACCAACTAGACCCTCACTGTGGACCACTGCATAGACATATAAGTTCATTTGGTCCAAACTAATTTTCTTGTTTATTTTCCATGTCTCTTCCCAATCTCTGTTTCTTATATAACTTGAATGGTGATGCATCCAATTGCACAAGGAAAAAAAAAAAAAAAAAAAAAAACAACCCTAGGGGTTCCCTTTCCCTAAGCCAGTCTACCCACATGATTCTCAGGGCTTCTCAAGATTTCTTCTAGATGTGTCTCCAGTCCACTAAATGTTTTGCTCAACTACAGCAACAGCTCCTTCCCTGAAACTCCCTCTCCCTATTCTTATACCCTTCTTCCTATCCCATAAAAAAAACAATTTTACAACCACTTCTAATCAGATCTCCTCCTAGACGGAAGGGCTTTGGTGGCTATCTTTTACTAACAATAAACAGCCTGAAATCAAAGTGCCCTGTGAGCATGCATGCTCAGCCTCAGGATCTCTGTGCTGTACTCATTGTTGCCTACAGTGCTCCACTCTTTCTCTTAATCTCACAGCCTCCCTTATTATGTTTCATCTTCCATAAACACCTTTAGGCTTTGCAGAAACACACTGGTCTTGTTCCACCAACCCTCTCTTGTCGCAGAGCTCTCTGTATAATATTCCAGTCTTCATGCCCTCTATGCCTATTCACAATGCTCCATATGGCATGGCAGCCTATGATGAAGACTGTCTTCTCCACCAAATTCATTTTTTGCTGGAAGAAAATTGCCGCATCTCATTCACTTATAGCAGTTTGTAACCCACCATAGGCTCTTACGAACAGCAAGTCATTGAAAGTGTTAATTAGTAAATAAACATCAATATTAATTTATTATCTTACACCAGAAAATATTTTCAGTGGTTAGTTCATGTCCATATTACTCTCCCATTATCAAAATTCTAATCATTACCTAAAAAGATAAAAATATTTCTGGATCTTATATTTTTAACTAAGAATTTATATTGATTGTTCGCACACAAGATACATGGAGGAAGACACCAATGCCTTTGTATTTAGAAAATTTGGTTTTCTTAATAATCAGGCATAAGATTGAAGGACAAAAATGTTCAAATATATACCTGCATTCTTAATGCAAATTAGTATGGTAATGCAATCGTTAGAACTTTTGAACTCCAGAAAATGTGAATAAAATATTTTAAACTATACTGAGTTTACTTCTCTTAAATTTAAAGA
>NW_004524694.1:8077195-8089048 GCF_000260255.1 Octodon degus | reverse complement strand
GCTGGAGCAGTAGCTTACTTACGAAGCCTTGTAAAACACACATACATCTACACAGCACTCAAACACACTCATACAATGCGATCAAAATAGGCAGTGAATACTTTTTGGAAGACAACACTATGTATGTTTTACAACAAATACTGTGAAACTCCTATTACTTTGTTCAGTGAAATTCTGTATCACTTGTAATTTTTCCTGTTTTAATTTTAATTCATAAATCTTTAAAAAATGTTAAAAAATTGAATTCATTACAGTAAAAGACATTGCCATTTGTTCAGGGAAGCTGGCACTCGAGCCTTCTGGCTCTTTGCAAAAGTGAAAATGATGACGAAAGTCAAACTTTTGGATAAATACAAGACAACAAGATATCCAGGATAGCAAAATTAAGTAAACTGATTATGGAGGATTCCAGAGCCTCTTCAGAAGGTGGCAAGAGGACAAGCTGGCGAGACAGCTCAGTGGACTAAGCACCTGCTTAGGTGAGCACAGGGGTCAGGATTCAATCCCAGGCACCACGTGCCACACCAGCTCCACCCCCAGGGGCACTGAGCCAGCCAATGGGTCCAGGTGTGGTGGCCTGCGCCTATAATCCCAGCACTGAGGAGGCTGAAAACAGGAGGATCACTATGAGTCCCAGGTGTGTAGTGAGACTCTGTATCAAATACATAAAATTAAAAATATAAAGTAGAAAAAGAAAGTAGCAAGAGGGGTAGGAATAATATGATCTAAGCATGGGGGAGTATTTTGACTATAATTAGTAGTCATCTGTTCTTCTGGTAATATTTTTTTAATTTAAATTTTACTGTATTTGTTGTTCACACATATATTTACACCTAACATCAACAACAGTCAACTAGTATGAGCCAACATTTCAGGAGGAAAAATATAAGTCACAATTTAACTGTCAGTTTAAATCTAGTCATGCTTCCTAAGTCTTGACTAAGGAAATGGTATAGACACAAGATGCAAGAAATCAACAAGTAGTAAGACAAACTATTCTGCTAGAAAACATGCTCAAGAAGAGCAAAATGAACATGTGACAGCATAAGGCATAATTTGGAGAAGCGATAGCCTTCGGATGAAATGTACCAGACTGACAGGTCTTTGGGAGGGGAAATCTAAGCCAGAACAGGATACCACCTACGGCACATCACTTGGTGCCTCCAGAGTGAAAACGCAATCAGGCTGTTGTTAAAGGAAATCAGCTGGTACCTTTACCATCCGGGCTTAATCCTTCAGCACGTCTGTAACCGTGGAACTCTCCTGCTAGACCAGGTTAGAAGGATTTCTCAAGTGCCCTCACCGGCGCTTATCATTGCTCATGTTTCTGTTGTTCTTTACTTCTTAGAACTGTGAGGTTTTCGAGAATTATCTTCTTATAGCATCTTCAATGCTTACCATTGTCTAGGTAATGAATGTTGCCAATGATCTATTTATGTTCAGCAAAGGCAGAAGTCACCATTGCAACAGGAAAGGAAACAGGTTATGGGGAACCACAGAACTTTTCAGTATGAGGGTACTAGAAAGGCCAGAGAGACTTTGGGGTTGTGCTATGAGACCAAGAGAAGCCCAAGAAAACGCAAATCTATTCTAGGATAAAAGCAGTTAAATAATGGGGCTAATTCCATAATTAGATTTGTTATTGCATTTTATAAGGAGAAAATAATACTCAACCTCGGCCCCAGGTATAATCAGATAAGCCTCAGCAGTTCCTATTAATTGATTTGGACACTATATGGTCTTGTTTGCTTTGGACATTTTTCAACTTTGTGTCTCCATGCAAATATTAGAACAAAATGAGATTTTTCTTTTCTTTTTCTTTTTTTTTTTTTTTCTTTGTTTTCTCTGATGTTATTTTGTCTGATTCTGTCAGAGATATGGAGTGGCCTTATTTGATCGTGGTATTCTATGACATACTTTATTTTTTAATTTATTTAGTTTGGATTTTAGGGAAGGGTCTACAGGCTGATTGTTCAGCATCTCACTACTAGATTGGACTAGTAGTGATCCACCTGTTTACAGTCTCCCAAGAGCTGGGATTACAGGCGTGCGCCACCACATCCAGTCTCAATTGCCATCTCAGCATGCCCTGGGGGGTGGGGCCAGCACAGAAGGTTTGGGATTGAAGCCCCAGCCCCTGTACCTGCTTGAAAAATGCTTTAGATTACATAATAGAATGTCAAAGCGTAACTACAAGTGCTAGACCATGCCTACTAGCACAAGGTTCTGCTTAATTTGGTCAGCTCAGTTTCTCAAAGGCAATGATTGTCTTTCTCCTTGATTTAAAAAATCAGATTAACACCCCCCTTGGTACTTTTTTCCCAACTATTCAGTATTTCATCATTTCATCACATACCAACTACCTGGTGAAGAATCCAACAAAAGCTTTACTATCCATGTGTCAAAAATGAAGTCCATCAATCTACAATGGAAAAAGCTTGTGAATGGATTGTTTCCAACAGTAACAACCAACCAGCCCTCCCTCTCTAAGCAAGTGCTGTGGTATACATCAAGAATCAGTTTGTTGGGGCCGGGCAGATGGCTCAATAGAATAAGTGCTTGCTTGTCAAGTGCAAGGGCCTGAGTTCAATCCTCAGTTCCACCAAAAAAAAAAAAAAAAAAA
The DNA here is from genome assembly GCF_000260255.1 of Octodon degus. NCBI lineage: Eukaryota > Metazoa > Chordata > Mammalia > Rodentia > Octodontidae > Octodon > Octodon degus. Next base: position 8,086,425 of record NW_004524694.1, on the reverse strand, counting down.
AAAAGAGAGAGAGAGAGAATCAGTTTTTTTTTTCCTTTTTAATCTTGACTTTGAGACAGTTACAGGATTGCTGTTCCATTTACACATCCAGGCTTTAGAGGTATGGCTTCAGCTCCCTTTCCCCTAGGAGGTGTCTACCCTTCAAGAGGCCTGGTAATTTGCAGTGCTATAAAGATTCCTGTCATTGGTAGGTAAAAGCAAAAGCACCAAACACATGAAAAAGGTCTCCTTGGATGTTGAAGCCCACTGTCACCCTAACTGAACACTTGGGCTTTATCGGCTTGGGTAACAGAATAATCATGCAGTCACCCAACTGAATTGTGACTTAAAAAATGGATATTTGGGTGTAAGTTTTATGCAATAATAAATACCCATGCTATCACAGAACAAGCTTTCATCAAACACTTCAGGAATCCATTTGCCTAAAAGTCCAGTTCATTTTTTGAAGGTCAAAGTCATTTTTGTTACAAATAATGAGAAAACACGAAAAATTTTCAAAGTGCATTTTATTTCTGTTACCAAAGACCAAGGGAATTTTTAAGTAATACTGATATTTTACAACAAGTATCTAAGGATTATCTACCTGACTATTTATATAATAATTCTTGATGTAATGCAAAAGCATAAAAATAAAAATAAATCAAGTGCGTCTGAGTAAGTAACATGGCTCAACTGAACAATCATATTGCCTAACTTGGTATGAAAAAATAGAGTAGAATTTTTTCTTTCCAAGTCAAGAAGTTGAATAGCACCACAATAACTCAGGAAATAATTTCAGTATAAAGACTGAGCTTACTAGATTAGCACAGTACAAAACTAGCATTTTTTTAAATTTATTTATTTTGGTAGAATCGGGGATTGAACTTAGGCTCTTGTGCTTACCAGGCAAGTGCTTATTCTACTGAGCCATCTCTCCAACCCAGAAAACTAGCATTTTAACAAGAAGAGCAAGAAGTGCTAGCTAAACTGTTGATGAATTAGAAAGAATGCCCAGCTTTCAATAAAGGAGAACCTGCAAACATCCTGTTGATGGGCCTAGAACTTTCCACAAAAACACATGTGGATCCAAACTAGCATTTGAGTTAATAATTAATGGAAAACCATGAGTTCTAGTCCATGAAGTTCCAAATCCACAGAGCAAATCTCTCCTTTCTTGTCGGTTTCCCTTAGGTCCATTTGCCTTGAAGTTTATTTAAAATGTACATTAGCAATTGTTTGACTTCCTGGGAAGGATACCTCTTATCAGTGTCTGAGATAGTTAATTTCCAGAGTACAATCTCTATGTTATTTCCCAATGGACTAAATATAGTAATTTGTAAGATGTACATACTGTGTTGTTTAGAAATAATCATTTGTACTTCAGTAATATTCTTCCAAAGGCAATTGTGATAACTAATTTTGTGTCAATTTAACTGGAAGAGGGATACCCAGAAAGCTGATGAGATATCTTTCTGGACATGCTTGTTAGAGTGTTTTAGGAAGGAGATGAACAATGAACTCAGCAGACAGAGTAAAGAAGATGCGGCCTTACTAAGTCAGACAGGCATCCTTCACTGAATAGAACCAGAGAAGAGGTATATTTTGTCTCCATGTTTTTGTGTAAAGGCTCTCTTTTTTAATTAATTAATTTATTTATTTTGTACAGGGTTTCACTACACAGCTTGGATTCATATTGATCTTTCTGTCTCAGCCTCTCCAGTGCTGGGATTATAGGCGTGTGCCACCATGCCTGGTTTTGGCTGGCATAGCACACCCAGGGTTCTGGGGCTGGCACCAGGCACCAGGCACAGCATGCTGTACTGGGGATTGAACTCAGGACCTTGTGTTTGCCAGACAAGTGCTTAGAGCACCAACTCCTGGGTAAGATCTCTTTTCTTGCTCTAAAACATCTATTGGACCTCCTGGTTCTCTAACCTTAGGGCTCAGACTGGCTTTTCCGATTCTCCTTTTTGCAACCAAAGCATGCCCTAATACTATAAGCAAATTACTGAGAGAGAGAGAGAGAGAGAGAGAGAGAGAGAGAGAGAGATTAAAAGAGTAATAAAGAGAGTGAGACTATTTCCCCTAATTTCAGGTAGCAATTTCACACTTACTAACAGGCCTGTGCAACTCTGCTGAGTCACATTTCCAGCACCAGCTTAGAGTTTGATGCCTAAAGTTAGTGGAACACCAGCTATCCTACTGTTCAGCTATATTATTTAGAATCGTGCAGAGAAGCTGGAAAGCTGGCCTTAGAAAAACCAGGAATCATACATTTCATCATTCCTGATACACTAATAAAAACAAAAACCTGTGTAGTTTGACAAATAAGAGCAGTTGCAAAAGTTTGTTCTTTTTTATCTCATCTCTGGACATTTTTCTCTTTACTGCTTTGCCTTAAAAACAAAACAAACCAGAATCTGAAGTACACAAAATATGTAATTTCCCTGTGTTTTTCCACTGGCTCAATAGAAGAAGCACCTGAGGTTTCTCAAAAGAGGAGACAGGAAACCACAAGAGCAAGTGTCTGGCTGGCCAGGGAACAAATGCTAAATCCGTGATCTTGGTGGTTGGGATGGAGACAGCCCCAGCTGTGGTGCTGATGAGGGCAGGAGCCCTTGGGTCTTTTAAGCTCCACCTAATGAGAAATGGCTTTCTAGGCATACATTTGCAAACTACTGAGGTGTCTAATGTAGAAAAGTTGTCCAAAGGAGCTAAGAAGTTTTTTTTTTTTTTTTTTTTTTTTTTTTTTTTTTTCATATTGATGCTGTTCTAAATTCAGGGAAAAAAGAGCTTGGGGGAGGTGTGTCACATCACAGAAGAGACGCAAATAAGTGAACATCTTGGTATTAATTTTAATTGTAACTCTGCTTTAAGATGTGTGAACTATTCCTACTGTAGCAGGCAGGCTGAATGAGAACACTGACCTTGGACCACTGTGAGTTACTCAAGTTAATTGGGTTACAAAACGATGGCGTTCAGAAGCCTGGAAATCAGATATAATTTCCTCATTAGAACAGGTGGCCTTTAAGTGCAAATGCAAAGGTACTTAAATCGAGACAGAAAACTTTAATTGGTACAAGTATACCAAAAGCCCTTTCTTTTCAAACTTAAGATTAAAATATGGGGATGTGTGTATGGAATTAGCAAGGTATGTGGTGCTCCCATCACTCTCATTCTGAGTAGGTTTTAGGATGCTCAGAAGCATCTCACAGGGAGGACGATCAGCAGGTCTACCTCCTGAAACATCATTGGCTTAACGTCCACAGTCCTTGAGCCTCAGCACTTCTGCATAATTAGGAAAAAAAGACAGAGGATTTAACAGCTAAGTGAGTGTTTAATGAACACAAACTGGTAAACTCTGTTTCACATATGGCTCCTGGTTTGTTCAAATGATTTGATCTTGTGAGCCTACCAAAATCATGTATTCAGTGAGGCGGAAATGACTTCTGCAGAGTAAAGCCAATTGAAATGTAGCAGGATTGGGGTTAAGGCTACCTATACCCCTTAATCTGTACCAAAGTGTCATCCTCAGAAAAAGTAATTTCTGTGCTTTATTTTGTGATTTTAAAAACCATGACTCAAAAGTATAATTTCTAAGTAATAACTTTGCAGACCAAAATTAGAGAAAAAGAAGGACTGCAAGGACAGCCAACATTTTGGCCCTAGCCTTTCAAGGTCAGGGAGGACTCAGAACACAGGAGAACCTGTACTGTAACATCCTGTAACTCAGTCGTGTCCCAAATTTTCTGATCAAGGAGATTATGGGGTCATAGAGCAACATGATCAATGATGGAGAGTGTGCCTAAGGAGAGCCACAAGGAGAGAAAACATTCTTTCAGGCTTTCACAGAGAGCAAACTGATCATTCAATGGCCGTGACTCATCCACATGGCTGACACTGACAAAAGATCTACAAACTGCAGTACAGGGTTTCAGTATAAATCCTGAGGGGATCTGACTGACCTTGTCAGGTACAAAAGTTACATTTCCTGTTATAAAGGTCTTGGTTTACCTTGGTCTTAACCATCCAGGAGAAAAGCATAAAAATGAAGTATAAAAATTAAAGCCATATTAATATGCTGAGCTATAAAAGGCTCTAGTCAACAACTTCTGACATTGCCAGTCCTGTGGATAATCCACTGCTATTATGGACTGATGGATTATATTGGATTATTTTGCTGAATTCATGCACCTACAATATTTAAATGACAATGGAATACCCTTCTCTGAAAAAACTAAACAGAAAAGGGGATATAAATGAAAGACCATTTTGTATCTGTATATTTAAAATTTAAGATAAATATACAGTTACTTTCTCTTAATTTAATGAATAGAAAGATTTGTTCTAGTAGTGTTTGTGGACAGAATATCATGTCTACATCTTGTACAAAGAATAGCCACTACGAAGACAACAATATGCAATGTATTAATTATTGAAATTGTCCTATTAATTGGTTTTGAAACTGTCTCGTTGCTATTTGTTTCTTAATCAAATTATTAAAAATAAAAAAATAACACAAAAAAACATTATATATAACCATTATATAAAAAAAATTTCTAAGGTAAGTGGTATCAATGTGGTAAGCATATAAATCTTAAAATATAAAGACATGCATTTATATGTATATATGTATATGTCATATTTCAATATAAAATTATTCAAATTTGAATGAAAAGAGGTAAGAAAAGACACAAGCCATGCAAGGAGTAACAAAAAGTCATTGGTCCTGTGGATCAGAATGAACTGCCTGTCTCCAACCCTATTTCTGATATTGAACCCTATTTCTTATATTGAAGTTCTAGCCTCTAATGTGATGGTCCAGGAAGGCACATACGTTTGGGACATACATGGGCATAGGAGAGATTATGAGGTCAGGAGACTAGTGAAAAAGATGCATGTTCTTATGGGAGTCAAAATGGCATTGGCTTGCCCTCTTCTCTGAGGGTTTCCATGGGGCTACAAGAGCACTGTCATAAACCAAAGAGCAGGCCCTCTAGCATGCTTAACCTTCCAGAGAACTAATAATTAATCCAGCCTACAGAACTGTGGGAAATGAATTTCTATATTGATAAGCCACCCAGTCTGTGTTTAGATGATGTTTCATCAGGTTGAAGGACTAAGATTACACTCTACCATCTGCCTGGAAAGAAGAGCTAGAAATTAAGGTGAACGAGGTAGAGACTTGCTGGAAATGCAAAGCCACTGGCAGAAGCAGGTGGTGGAAGACTTTTCTGAATGTGGTTCAAGGGTGCTTCTCAGCAGAGATAGGCTTTTAACAGAGACAACTCCCACTGATGACACTATAGCAACTCAGCAGCTTTCTGGTATAGTAAGCCTCCTGCTTGAATACAGATAATAATTTGAACAGGCAAAATAAGAACACTGATACGAAGCACCTGACAGTGTTCTTTCATGGTTTCTGCAGCAACCTTGCCTATCAGGGCAAAACTATGCCATTAACTCTTTGACATTTGGCAACACCATTTTTCCTCCACCACATAATGTGATCTTGTTCCTTCTCTATTAACTTCATGCAATTGGCTGTTACAGAAGAAAAATTAAGCATACAGATAGAAAGTGTCTCAATTTGCACAAAATGTTAAACATCTACGCTAATATTTCCATAAAAATAATTTACTGAATATTTTATATTTTATATGGCTATTAAAACCTCTAATCTGAAAGCACATAAAATTCATAGGACATTGGAAGGTACCTGAGTGCAACATCAACATAAATATGAAACAAATTTATTAGTGTCCCTAATGAATTGAATCTCGTAAAACACTACCATGTCATGAAAATGCAGATGTCAGAAACTACTCCACTGAAAATCTGGAATTCAGTTGTAAAACATCATAGTGATCATAGATGGAAATGTAGTTGCATTTTCAAGCATTCTAATTTGTTAGGTTAGATACACACATTTAACATCTATATTGTCAAATATGTTTAGCTTTATGGTTTCCTGTGATAAAGTTAAATACCAGAAATGCGGATAGGATAGGTGAGGCATTCTACACAGAAACTCATGGACGGTCTTTCTGTCTTTTTATTGTCTATTGGGTATTCATAATAGAGGATTAGAACTGAGATCCTAATTCTTATGTATTTATAGGTTTTGGTCAGATTTCTGCTTTCTAATTTCATGATGTTCTATAGAAAATAAGAATTTCTAAAATTCAGAGCCAGTTCTGGAATGTTTGAGTGTACAAAGCAAAGGGGAAAAATGATTTTCATTTGAGGATTCAAACTATAAATTACATGTTAATATGTATCATGGTGCATTAAAGTTAATAGAAAGAGTAAGTATAAAACATTTGTCTCATTAAAAGTTTAATTGTTAAATAACTTATAAAATATTGATATGAATATAGAATCTTCTGGACAAAAGTCATTTCTCCATTTTGTCAGTTTAGATTTAATATTTTGTACTCCTGTGTGCTTCTTCTATCATGCAAAATTAATTTAGTAGTTGAAGTATTGAATATATTAAATTATACTGATACATCTTTGAATTTATTTCATTTTCCAAGTATATAGTGCATACCATACATAAATGATAGATAAATACATAGATAGTAATTAGATAGATGATAGATGATAGGTAGTAAACAGGTAAAAGATAGATGATAGAAGATAGATGTAGGTAGATAAGTAGGTAGATAGATAGATAGATAGATAGATAGATAGATAGATAGATACATAGAAAAACAACCCAATCTATAGTATTTAGGGTTATGTGAGATCACGAGGACAGATGCAAGTTCTTATGAGTTTCAACATTTTTTGTTTCACTTTCTCCAAGTGAGTACATGGCTTGTATATGGCTACCTGAGGACCAGGGAAGAGGATTTTACAGGATAATTAACCTGCCACAGACTTCATATTAAAGTGGCTAGTCCTCAGAGCTGATAGAAAAAAAGTATGGCAAAAACAAATAAATATCCTAGTTTCATGAAAAAAAATACTCTTAAACATAAGGGAAACATGGTTTCCAACACAGTGAATTTCATGTTCCAATCCCACCCAAAGCTAGGTCATCTCAACAAAACACAATAAAAGAAATCAAAGTTAAGTTACATTGTAAGTCAAATGAAAGTAAGAGACATGTACAAAACATTCCTCCAATAGCTACAGAGTACAGATTATTCTCAGCAGCTTGCAGTCTAGTCTACAAAATAGATCTGATTTGAATCCATAAAACGAATCTTAATAAAGACAAAATGAAATAATTTTATTAATCTTATTGGATCACAATGGGATGAAACTAAAAATCAACAGTGAGATAAATAACAGAAACTGTTCAAAGACATTGAGACTGATTTTTTTTTTTATTTTTGAACAATTAATGGGCTATCAGTGAAATCCAGAGGGATACTACAAAATTCTTCAAGGCAGATGAAAATGGAATCCCAACATTCCATATGCTTTGAGATACAGAAATATCTCATTGTTCTAACATTAGTATCTAAATAAATAATAGACATTTTTTGTCTTTTTGGAACAGGCTCTCACTACACAGTTCATAGTGGCCTGGCTGCTGAGATGGAAGATTATAGTTATGACTATGTATTTCAAAAAATCAATGTTAGCAAATAAAAAGCCTAATAGTCATCTCAATGTCTTAGAAATAAAAGAACAAACCATAGCTACAGCCAAAGGAAAATAAATAATAAAGACCAGAACTGAAATTAGCTAAATCTGAACTAAAGAAATTTACAAAGTATAAATGGAATAGAATGGTTCTTTAAAATTATAAACAAGATTCATTAAAAAAAAATACAGCAAAACCATTTCTTTTTTCAGAACCAGGGATTGAACTCAGGCCCTTGTGCTTGCCAGGCAAGCGCTTATTCTACTGAGCCATCTCCCCAGCCCAAAATAGTGAAACCAGCCAGTAAGAGAGATAAAACCCAAACCAAATCCTGGTCCCTGTGCTTTCCTAAGCAGGCTTTTAGGCCACTGAGCTATAACATCAGCCATAAAAATTTTAAGTTTAAGTTTTCTCTACCTGTAAATAATCATGCTAGGGGTTGTAGCACACACCTGTACCCCCAGCATTTGGGAGGCTGAGGCACTAAGATCATTGAGAGTTCAAGATCAGCCTGAACTACCAAGTAAGCTCCAGACCACACTGAACTGCATCATGAGAGCCTGTTCCCAAAAGACAAAAAAGTCTAGTATTTATTTAGATACTAATGTTAGAACAATGTTTATGTTATCCAATAATATTTCGTTTTAATCTAAGAAGCAAAAAATTATTTTAATTTTCTTTTGGAATAATCATGATTGTACAAAATTGGGTCTACTACTAGATCTTTCAATGATTATTCATTTTTGCAAATGTTAGAAAAAGTATTACCAAAATTTATCCACTATATGCTTATACTAGAATGGTTAAAGATGACACATTTTTGTACATACATCCCTTTCCCTCAGTTCTGCAGATAAATGGCACTGATTTCCTTGTGTGATTACAAAAGTAGGACATCAATATTGATGTGAATTTTAAACAAGTATAAAAATAGTACAACAGGCAATTATAACCAGCAACTTTGCAAATATAGTATATCTACGTAGATGCAATCCAATGACAACCACATCACCAAAAATAACAACTATGAAGTACAATAGGGATGCTGTTCTCATAAGAAACTTTGCTGTTCCTGAAGACGATCTTGTGAGACACCGGTAAGGAGGACATGTGTAAATCAAAGGAAAAGGCCTCAGATGAAACTACTCCTGGGGCCAATGAGATGGCTCAGTAGAATAAGCGTGTCTCTGGCAAGCGCAAGGCCCTGAGTTCAATCTCCAGTTGTGCCAAAAAAGAAAAAGAAAGAAAAAGAAAAAGAAAGTAAAAAAAAGAAAACTGCTCCCTTAATATGATTTTAAAGTTCTGTCTCCAGGATTGAGAGAAAATAAATGTTTATTATTTAGCATTCAATATGTAGTATTTGCTGTATATGCTTTTTAAAAAATTAATGTTATATTCATATTTAAAATCTAAGTTAAGAAAACAAAAATTAAAAACATATAAAATAGTAAGTTGGAAACATTATTTAAATGGAATAAATTCCATAAAGATAATAAAATAACAAATGTCAATTATTTAATATATGCAAATATACATTAAGATACATAATTAAAAATGATTGAAAACAATTTTATGACACCTTATGCTATAAACAAATGGCTGTTCATAAATCATACTCAGGAAAACTAACATTCCCAGTTAGAAACTTCCA
>NW_004524694.1:8074446-8075485 GCF_000260255.1 Octodon degus | reverse complement strand
CTGAACACTAATAAATCCACTAGTAAAAATAATAAAAGAAATTAACATCACAGGATGAAAGTCAACAGGTTTCTTGCACATGAACTAGAGAGGGAATCTTAGGCATGGTTAACCACCGAGCAAAATGTCAATCCCCACCAGAAAAATGCTTTCCAGGAGGCCTCTCAGACCTCAGTCTGCCCTACACTCCCTCTTACTCCATGACTAAAGAAATTAAAATTGTGAGTGCAGTTTGCTCCTATCCTGTTTATTAACTCCCATGAATGTCACCCTGCTCTTATAAGAAGGTTAGTTCTTTGTCATTCCTCAACATTTTTATCAACACTGTCTTTTCTGACCTATATCGTACTGCTAAAATTTCAAGGTTATGACAGATAAAATCACTTTCTATTTTCTAGAACAGAAAATTATTTCTCTAATTTTATACTCCATCTGCCATTTCAGTTTGTACTTGAAAAAGACTCAAACTCCGTGTCTACACCTACGTTATACTCTTTTGCTTAGACCTTCTTTTGTGTTAATTTTACAAACTTAGCAATATTTTCTTCATCCTTTTACCAGAAATATTTGTGACCTATAAGAATTGTCTGCTTAATGCAAGAGTAAATTAAATGTGTGTGTGTATTTTTTCTAAAATGTGCATATAATTTAAAAAGCAAAATTATCTATTTGTCACTCAAATTTTACCAAGACGTATTAGATTTTTATGCTTTTTTTCCTGGAGGGGTCTACTTTCTTCCTTTTAAATTACAGCATGTTTTCTCATTTATAATTCTACAAATAACTATCAATAGGTATATTTTATCTTTTAAATTATAAGTGCGAATAACAACTTATTAGCCTCCTATCATTCTATCTATCACTTTCTTTTTCTTAACTTAAGTTTGAATCTGATTTATCTTATTTTCCATTGCTGTTATTACAAACATTTCTCCATTTTACAATTGAATTTACATTTGTGTAAATTACCACAAACACATTTAAAAGAACAGCCAATTCTTGGTAATACTTTTTATATGCTTTTAACAAAAAAATATTT
>NW_004524694.1:8058536-8074346 GCF_000260255.1 Octodon degus | reverse complement strand
TATATATATATACATAGTACACATGTATATCTGTATATACTGAAACAACTTAATTTTATCAATAAAAATGAATTAGCTACATTTAATTGTTTTGAACATTACTTTCCTCCCTAAATTTTGAGGGGTTTTTCTTTGTTTGTTTGTTTTGAACTATGTGTTTTTCATATTGGAAAACAGAAAGCTGGAATATCCTCAATTTTATCCTTTTTTATACATTCCCTGTTTTCTTATAGTTGCTTGCATGTTCTTGAAATTCATAAATTGTGTGAATAATTGGGAAGCATATTGTATTCATTTACTTTGATTAGGAGGAAACTGACCAAAAGATCACTTACCTTTGCTGCTATCCAATGAGCATTTTACTATGGAGAGTGGAATGGGAATTGATAATTTTAAGAGTTAAAAAGCCTGTAAGCTGGCACAGGAGCCAATGGTTCAATCCCTGGACCCGCCTCTCCAGTCCTGCCCCCAGGGCATGCTAAGAAAGCAATTGAGACTGAACATGGTGGTGCACGCCTGTAATCCCAGCACTTGGGAGGCTGTAAAAAGGAGAATCACTACAAGTCCGATCTAGTAGTGAGACCCTGAACACTCTGTAGACCCTTTCCTAAAATACAGAAAAAAAAGAGCTAACAATCAATTTGCCAACTAGAATTCATATTTAGCTTTAAATGACATTGCTTACTCACAAAAAATAATGTAAAAATAGAAACAGATAAGCATTAAAAGATGATGTACATTCATACTTTTGTAACCATTTAAGAATTACTCAGTGTGGCTCTTTGGACAAATTGCTTTTGTTCTATAAACTATTTCGAGACAGAAAGCAATGGAAATTTATCTACCTAATTAATATAAGCAAAATCCAAGCTCATATGATTCTCTTACTAAGAAAAGTTATAATACAGTGCTTATTTTCTATCCCTAACTACTTCTTTTAAAATTGAATTATTCATTATGTAAATAATACTACTGTGTCTTATATTCATTGGATAACATTTTATAGTGCAGGGGATTCAAAATGTGCTTCAATTTGTAGACACTTTCCTTAAAATGGGTAACTTATTGCCTATAATGGAATAAGTAAGATTTCTTAGTAATGAAATATGTGGATAAGAAAAGCAAGCTTGGAGAAAACCTTGTAATTATTTTGTTTTATTCATTTAAAAGCATTCATGTCCTGTAAGATGATCTTTTTCTCATGGCAGCTTGAGGTCTACTTTGTCAATCCCCAATGAAACTGCTAGAATTGTCAAAACAAAAATACAAGCATTTAAAGATTTCAAAAATGGTCCTAAAACCCTAAGTACAAACACCCAAGGAATGGGGCTCTATTCAAGAAAATCTTGGAAAATTTTGTAAGAAACATGGAATTCTGAGGCATTCGCTATGACAATGCTTTTTGCTTCTGATCTCTCAGCTCTCAGTGTAGAGATTGACCCAGGTTGTTTCAGGCAAGAATAAGGGACACCCTGACCTTGCCTGCATCACTCCCCTGGTCGCCCTCCTGGAGGACTTTCTTCTTAGAATGAGCAGAACTTTATTGTTTCTCATTTTTCTTACAACTCCCTGTGCCGTGGGCTAGACTAGTTCCATGGTGGGCAATCACATCTTACCTCAAGTGTCATGTATGAACTAGTGGTCCCGCATTTGTAATGAGTTTCAGAGGATACCAGGATTCATAGGATTTTTGAGGTAATTGTTCCCCACCAACAGAGGCAAGCTGACAGAACTTTCATTTGCTTCTCCACTTCACTGAGACCTCATCAAGTCTTAGAATTTGGTGTCTCTGAGAAGGAAGCATTGCACAGCTGCCAAAGCCGTTGCGAGAACTCTGGCTCAGGGATTTGGTGGTAACTGGCAGGGGGAGAGGCAGTTATTTGAGACTCAAATACTAAATTATGGTCTAACTTTTGCTCCCAAAGGACATGGCTGTAATATTAAGAAATTATATGGCAATGTAAACAAAATAGTACAAGTAAAATTAATGGAGGTTCTAGTGACATAAATTAGGGCAATATTTATATGTTTTAAAAAATTATAGTTAACATTATAAACATACTGCCTTCCAGGAAATAAAGAGAGAAGAAATGCCTGGAAAAATTAGATATAAGGGCTGCGGAGATGGCTCAGTAGACTAAGTGCTTGCCTGGCAAGTGCAAGGACCTGAGTTCAATCCCTGGTTCTGAAAAGAAAAACAAACAAACAAACAAAAAAAAAAAGTATACACTTAGATATAGAAGGCTGATACCTGAATATAACAAAGGTGACAATAAAGTAAATCCACAGCTGACATTATAGTGAACATGGAAAAACTGGAATCATTTTTCATAACCAAGAATAAGGTAAAAATATTCATTCTCGTACCTCTAATTTATAAAGTATTTGAAATCATAGCTAGAAAAAATAAATAAGAAAAAAGCACATAAACAAAAATGCAAGAAATAATTACTGCAGACGATTTTATAAATAAGAACCTAGAATCTACCAAAAGCATATTAGAACAAACAAAAAATGAAATAAATTAGCTGTATGCAAAATCAACATGGAAAATATGGTAGTTTTCTATACATGAGTAATAAACACAATGAGAATGAAATCAGAAAAATAATGTCATTCACAATATTCATGAAAGGAAAAATATACCTAGGAATCATCCTAATGATGTGAAATACTTGTAAAACAAAAAGTATAGAAACATTGAAAAAGATATTAAATTTGGAAATCCCTCAAATGTTCATGGATTGTGCTAATTAATACTGTTAAAATGTTGACACTACCCTACATGGTCTACAGATCCCAAATACCAAGCTCCAGCAAAATGCCAGTGACATTTAAAAAAAAAAAAAAAAGAAAGAAAGAAAAACAATCCTAAAATTCATATGGAATCTCAAAAGATTCCAAATGGCTATAGCAATCATTTCCAGATTTCAAGATATACTACAGAGTAATGACAGAATGGATGATGTTGGCAAGAAACCGACTCTGAAAATACTACAGTCTCTCAAAGTACTACAGATTCTGAAAGTACTACCAATAAGTAAGTAAGTAAGTAAGTAAGTAAGTAAATAAATAAATAAATAAATAAATGAGGGAGCTACTTCAAAATGTTGAAATGATTTCCTAGATAAGACACTGAAAGTGCAAGAAACAACAGCAACAACTGATGAATGGGATTCCGTTGTAACGCTGAACTTTACATTTTCTGTTCAGCAAAGAATCAACAGAGAAAAGGCACAACCTTCAGAATAATATAAAGACCTTTGCCAACCACTTACCTGATAGAGGTTTGGTATCGAGAATGTATAAACAGCCCAGAAATTTTTAAAATAATAAAAATATGCAGTTAAAAGTTTAAAAAAATCTGAACAGACATCAAAAGGGGAAACAAATTTCGTCAATAAATGTATCAAAAATGCACATTTTCTTTAGCCATTAGAAAGATAAGCCAAATGATGATTTGTTTCCATCACACTTAGAAAGAATGGATAATATGCAAATGAATAAATAAATAAATAAACAAATATTGGTAAGGATATGGGGGAAAAGCAGCTCTTAAACACTGCTAATGAGTATACTAGTAAGTACAGCCTGTATCAAAAGTATGGAGTTTCCTCAAAACACTAAAAATAGAACTACCGTATGATACATTTTTCCCACATCCATGTGTATACTCATGACCATAGAGGTAAAAAAATGAGATGTGATAGGATAAAGTGAACTTTTCTCTCTCTCTCTCTCTCTCTCTCTCTCTCTCTCTCTCTCTCTCTCTCTCTCTCTCTCTCTCTCTCTCTCTCTCTCTCCCCTCCTTTTCTCCTTCTTCCCCTCCCCCTCCATCTCTCCTTTAGCCATCATTATGTGATTAGGTGAATACATACATTACTTCATACCTTTCCATCATGATATACCACATAACTACCACAGCCCAAAAACTCCTTCCCTCAGAAGGAGTGAGCTTCTCATGCCATGAAAATTCTAAAGTCATGGGTTAATGTAAATCTTTCCTATTTTAAATTGCTCATCTCATCTACTTTTGTCTCAGCACTGAAAAGCTAACACAACTATCAAAAGATCACTATCTAAATTCGAAGGAAATAAGTGAGACTGAGGATGAAAGAGAAAGCAAGAGTGAGAGACTGGGGCCGGGGAGATGGCTCAGTAGAATAAGTGCTTCCCTGGCAAGTGCAAGGGCCTGAGTTCAATCCCCAGCTCCACAAAAAAAAAAAAAAAAGAATGAGAGACTGAGAAAAGCAGAGAGATTGTTTTCTCCATCACATACCCTATTCGTTTTATTTAGACTTTCAGTGGATTGTAAGAGGCCCACCAGCATTCAATCTTGGGTAAGGCGAGCTACTTCATGTAGTGTGCCAATTCAGATGTTACTTGTAAGCGATAAGACTTTTGCAGACACTCAGAATAATATTTAAACAAATCACAATTCTGGGCACTCCATAGCCCAATCAAGTCAGCACATAAAATTAACTATAAGTCACCCTCTTGTCAACTATGCACTCTTATGTGTCTCCTTAAACTACCCTTAATGACCAAAGAAAGTAGCAAAGTCATAATTCTACCCCTTGTGATACAATTATCCTGGGTACAACTGAAAACATACTAACTTCTTCACAAGAACAAAAGTGTAAATTCCTTGAGTAGTATTTATTATTTGTGTTGACAGCCCTTAACTTAAATACTGTAACATAAAGTTGGTGATGCTTAAATACTGTGACACCATACGTACTGTGTTATGCATAATGCTATGAGAAAGAAGGGAAAGGAAAGATGTTTGATATACTTGCATATACTTAGCAAGATAAGGAGAAAATGCTCCTCATAAGTAGTCTTTCCTATATACAGCTGCATAGCCACAGCTGATATTTATAAATTCCTTCATCCAGTATTCATTTGCATGCTCTGGCTTCAGTAAACACATCCCCTGCTCATAGCCTTTTACTTGTGGAGTGACACAAAGCTTCCTTCCTGCAGGGTCAGGGTCATTAGATGTCTAGCCTGAATTTGGTCACTATAGTTTTTCATTGACCTGATCACAGGACACAAAAATAACACTAAGAAATCTTGCTCAGTACAATAACTTGTACTAGAGCCATTTACTTCCTTACCCTCGTTGTGGAATAAAAGTTCAATTTTCCCTGGTAATCAAAGTCAATCACACCTGACAGAATGGAAATTTCCTAGTTCGGCTATTGTTGCAGAAGTGGAAGAACCCAATGGGGTAGTTGTAAGCTCCAGTTCAATGGCATCAAGGTTTTGTCTTCAAAAAGCTATGATTCTTTTGAGCTAGAGGTTAAGAAATATTTCTCTTTTACAACTAAGCTCCCAAGCAGGCAAAGGTTTGTTAGTGGGCCACTGTGGATAATTGTGCGTGGTTCTGTGGCTACTTTGATTCTTCAAATACTGAGTCAAATGTTGCCTTTGGCAAAACAGTATGAAATATTGGACACAGATAAGAATCTATGCAGCTTTCTGCAGAACTGGGTCCTCACCATGTGCAGCATTGCCTGTTCACCGGCACAGCAAGTGAGTCTTGAGAAACCCTCCAGCACTGTATCAAGAGCTTCATTATATAGATAAACAGCATGGTACAACCAGTCATTTCACTGAATATAGGCTATTTCCACACTTTTCCTGCAGTAGAGTTAATTCTTTGGTTAGGAGCAATGTTGTATGGAATGCCAAAGTGATGGGTTAGATCTCCTACAAACCCATGAGTGGTAGTTCTGACATAAGCCTTGCCTGCAAAGAAAGTAAAGAGTTCTCTTGAATAAAGTTTAGGTAATGATAAGTAATACACAGCCCATGGCCCAAGCAGTTCAACATAATGTACCTCCCACCAGAGAATTGGTAAGTCGCACCAGCAAATGCTACCATACCAAAGGAACATGTTGATCACCATGCCTGGCAGTGTCTACAGCAACGCTAACCTCAGTGAGTGAAAATCAATGTTATTGTGCCCACATGTAACCTCCATGCCTATTACATGGAAACCTTGCTCAGGATCCCACTGGGAAATTATATTAGTCCTTAGGGAAAGGATCCCTTTGTTATCCCAGACTGAGGTATTCTAGGCATTTGATCATTAAGATCCTCTACTGCTGCATCATTTCTTGGGTAAGCATCCCAAAGTGCACACAGATTTTCATATTTTCTGGCCTTTTAGAGACATCTAGCTACATACGTGTTCTCCAACTTTCCTTTTCACCAGTATCTAATTATGTTTCCTTTAGATTACTGACTATCCTGTCAAACTACTGTCCAGGCAAAGGATCGATATGTTATCCTATGCCCAGCTATTTTCCCTTCTAAATAGAGAAACCAGGTGCAGTATTCAAAATTCTTCCAAGGAGAAATGTGCATTTTCATCCCTATCTTTAGGGATGTCTCAGAGAGAGAACACGGGGCTATTGCTGTCAAATTGCAGATGCCCATATTTTCTGAGAATCCATCCACAACTGGCCTTAGGAGCTTTTTCCTCTTTCTTTTTTTTTTCCTTCATTTATTTATTTATTTTCATAATTTTGTTAAGAAACAAATAGCAATGAGACAGTTTCAAATCAAATTGGTAGGACAGTTTCAATAATTAACACATCGCATACATTCTTCCTAGTGGTTAATTGCTATACAAGATGCGGACATGATATTCTATTTACAAACACCGTTAGAACAAATCCTTCTGTTCATTAAGACAATGTAACTATATATCTATCCTAACCACTTTGAATACACAGATACAAAATGGACATTCATCTGTATTTCCTTTTTTTGTTAAGTTCCGTTATTTGAATATTATAGGTGTGTAAACTCCGCAAAATATTTTAAAAGAGTCCAGTAGCCCATAATAGTATTGGGCCTTCTGCTTGACTGGCAATGTAAGACATTGTTGACCTGAGTCTCCTACAGCTCAACATAAAAGCATGGCTTTACTTCTTATATTTCATTTTTATATTTTTCTGCTGGATGGTTAAGACCAAGGTAAAGCAGGACCTATGCAATGAGAGTTGTAGCTTTTGAGTCTGATAAGGTCAGTGAAATCCCCTCAGGATTTATCCTGAGATCTTGTACCTCAGATTGTAGAACCTTTGTTAGTGTCAGCCCTGTGGATGAGTCACGGCCATTGCTTGGCCAATGTGCTCTCTGTGAAAGCCTGAGAGAATGTTTTCTCTCCATGTGACTCTCCTTAGGCACACTCTACATCATCCATCACTTTCCTCTTTGGCCCCATAATCTCCTTGATCAGAAATAAACCAGACACACATGTGAAAATATCGTATAGTTTCCCTAGTATAAGAACTCAAAAGAAGAAATACAATAGAAAGGTATAATACAAGTAAAAGGAAAGCAGGATCTCGAGGACTAACTAATCAAGAGAGGGAAAGGAGAAGAGCTAGGAAACATGATAATGTCAAGCCATACAGTTATATGTAGAAGATGGGCAAGGCAATGATCCTGAGAATCTCCAGATTTTTGAATCCTCTTTCAATTGATGATAGGGACTTCTTCTTGAGGCCATAATTACAAGTTAGAGAGAAAAGTAGTATACCAAGAGTGGGGACCATGGGTTTCAAAGGTGCTTGCTCATGTAAAATGCCTGTGCATTCAGGAATTTCTTGCACCCAATCACATCTATGCCATTTCTATTTGATGATGAAGTACTATGCTGCATGCTCAAATTTAAGAATTGAAGAGTTGGGAAAGGCCCTAAACATAATAGGCAGCTTAGGGGAGGGAAAGGGCATTGAATGAAGGATGTGGAGTTGAAGCCTTCTGTATACACCTCCATGGTAAAATACTGATCCTCCAGCCCAGTGCTGATGGATACAGTCTTTGAACTTGCATTCAGCAGCCTGGGAGCCAAGGACTGCAATGAGAAGCCCTTCCTCAGTCTCAGGTAGTACAACTCAGAGACAGACTCCATCCACTAGAAAACACAGTGCCCAAGTAGCAAAATTCATTACCTTACAACACAATGCCAAGCTAGTAAAATATAAAACTAATGTCTCCCACAGAGGTCTTGACACCCAGACGCTCGGTCAGTTCCACAAACTGACATCATGGGCAACATCATTGGCATCTGACCTCAGGGCTCCCAGGCCACAGAACACATGATTTGGCTTGTTTGCTGCACTGGCCTCAATGGACGCTTTGTTTTAGGTCTGACCTGTTGTCATAGTGTTAGTGGCCACAGAACATCCTACACCAATCATCTCCTGAATGCTGGACATGACAAGGATAATTCTTGTTAGCTTGGGAAAGCAAGAAAAATAGGAATCATGGTTCCAATCTAAAAGTTCTCTCTAATGTCATCTGTGTTCAGAGGTGAGAAGTTTGCAAGGTGATATGATAGTGAAGCTCTAATTTATCAGTGTTTTAATACACTGATGAGTTCATAATTTGATGGCATTATTTGGAAGTATGGAAATGTAGTCCTAGTTGAAATAAACAAGTCATTGAGAAAGGATCTTGGTGACCATGTCTTATCTTTGGCCCCTTCTTCACTGTCTCTTTTTTTTTTCTCCCTCTCTCTCTGTTGCCCAGGTATAATGCAGTGAGAGGTTCTCTACTACACACTTGTTGGCCATAATGATTCTTCCTTAGCCAGGCTTAGAAACAATAGAATCATGTGATCATGACTAGGACTTCTGAAACTATGAGCCAAAATAGACCATTCCACTATTTTAGTTATTTATATCAGGTATTTTGTCACAGTAACAGAAAGGTGACAAACTCTGTAGGTAACTGTGTTGGCCAAGCATAGGGTAGATCTGTTCAGAATGAGGCTCAGTGTTGGACAGAATCCTGCAATGTTTCACTGCAGGCTAGTGACTGAGGAGCAGGCAAGTGGGCTCACCTTGGCCCAGGTAGGACCAGTGGAGCTGGACTCCCCGTCTTAGCCACATATTCAGTCCATCAGAGTGCACTAATTTGGGGGCAGACTTCAGCCTTCTGGTGCCCTCTAGTGTTAAAGCAACTGTCTGCCAGCAAATTCAATACCCTAGTGGAAATGAAGAAGTTCCTGCATTCACCTTAGCAAGAAAAAAATAAGTATGAAGAGACAAAAAGCTTGAGTAGAGTCATAATGAACAATGAGCTTAAATAAATGATATGCAGCATCACATTAAAAAAGGACAAATATGCTAAATTATCAAATATATTAAAAATTAATTTCAATAATTCTCAAATTTATTTATTTATTTATTGACAGAACTGGGGGTTGAACTCAGGCCCTTGTGCTTGCCAGGCAAGCACTTATTCTACTGAGCCATCTCCCCGGCCCCTTCTCAAATTTATTCTAAAGAACTAAAAATTAAGGTCCTGCTCTAAACTCACTTTGTAATTTTAATACAACATTCATATAAAAACTCAAAATCAGGGCTTGTGAGATAGTTCACAGGACTAAGCATCTTCCTAGGTAAGCACAGGGACAGGAGTTTGATCTTCAGTACCACCCGCCATACTGGCCTTTCCCCCAGGGACACTGAGCAGGCCACCAAGACCAGGCATGGTGGCACATGCCTATAATCTCAGTGCTTGGGAAGCTTCAACAGGAGGTTCACTACATGTCTGAGCTGCATAGTGAGACCCTAAACCAAACACAAAAACAATAAAAGAACATAACAGCAAATAAAAATGTACCATATATAACACCCTGCCTTTAAGCACAGAATTCAAGAAAGAAAGAAAACTATAATCACTCAGTATATTTGATCAACACAGATGCAAAAATCCACAGTAAAATACTAAGAAATTGAATCTAACAGCATAATGCAAAATAATTATTTAATACAAATAAGTGGGAGCCATTTCAATATTAAGAAGATGATTCAACAAATACGCAATAGTAAACATTATTTACAGCATCAACACAATGTGGAATAAAAACTATACATTTATCTCCACAGGCTCAGACACAACATATAAAGTTTGACACCCTATTGTAAGAAAATAATTTTTGAAACACTAGTTACAGAAAGAAAGTACTTCACATAGCCATTCTGGGACTTCAAATCCATACACAAGAAAAACACAATTTACAAAAGAGCAACAAAAGAAAAAAAAATGGAGCCATGAGAATCAAGAAAAAGCTGACAGGAAAACTAGAAATAAAAGAGAAACTGGAGAAACCAAAAACCATGGAGAGATAAGAAGAAAGCAGTCTGGAGCACTAGCTCTGGGTCTCAGGGAGGAGATCCTGCCTCTCCAAGTGCCGGGGATGCTCAAAGATGATCCATGTCCACCATACAGAAGACCTAACTGGTGGCACTGCACCCAAGGAAAGTCTGTGATTATTTTAAGCTGTAAATACAGAGTAGGGTTTTGCTCTAAAAGTGACTCTTTCTGTTTAATAAGCTATCATTGGAAAACATATTCACTGCAGCACCTGCCATATGTTGGGGAAATAGAATCAAGGGTCACTTTAAGAAGGGGTTCACTGTTCAACACAGCTATTCTTAGAATCAGACATCACAGGGCAACTGCACTCTCACGTTTCCTCAATGAGCTAAGATTATGAAGGACACCGTGGGCACACTGATTGTGATGGTAAGGAAGGCCACTTACATGTGATTTTCAGATCCGGGAGTGGATCTGAAAGCAGTGTCAGTAAGTCCAGTGGACTGTTTCGCCTTCCTTGCTGTCTACTTGCAGCACAGACCTCAGTGATCTCTTTGCTCTTTCCATCTGCTAGCATGATCAGAGAAATGGCTCCACTTGGATAGTCGCCCTGTCCTGGGGTGCATGGACAGAGGAGTTGCACAAGCAATGTGGACATCTAATGAAACCATAGGCCACAAAGCTTGTTGGAAGGAACAATAATTTGGGGAATACAGAATAGTACGTTGAGAGATGAGTTGCGCACAGCTGTAAGTTAAACACCACACCATTGACTGACTGAACTAATAGGAGGGCAGTAAAGTTCAACATTCACCCAGAGAAATTATGCCTACAAATACAATGGGACCTCCTTGCGATTCACTGTCAATCTCCCATGTCTGGCAGAAACTGCCCTATGTACGTCAGATATCTGATCAAAGGAAACAAAAAGACATTCTGGAGGAAAGATGGCCTTTTTAAATATTAATCCTGGAAAAACTAGAT
Source organism: Octodon degus (assembly GCF_000260255.1). Classification (NCBI taxonomy): domain Eukaryota; kingdom Metazoa; phylum Chordata; class Mammalia; order Rodentia; family Octodontidae; genus Octodon; species Octodon degus. Next base: position 8,063,234 of record NW_004524694.1, on the reverse strand, counting down.
ATCTGTAGGCCAAAGAATCAATATACAGCCATATTACTCACCATGTATTAAAATGAAATAAAAATGGATTAAAGACTAAGATATTATGTTGAAAATAACTGAATCCTCGGGAAGATAAAGTGTTACCATTATAGACACTTGCAGACATAATTTTTTAAAAATCTTTCTAAATAGAATTAGAAACATACAAGAAATATCTCCAAGATTCAACAAATGGGATTATATCAAATTAAAAAAAAAAAAAAAACTTCTGCACAACAAAGAAAGCAAGAGTAAAGAGACAACCTACGAATGGAGGAAACATCTACTCCTTGGACAGGGAACTAATATCCAAAATACATAAGAACTCAAGAAAAGAGGTCACTACAAATAAAATAGACATTCAAAAATGAGAAATATAATGGACACCTTTTAAAAGGAGTACAAATGGGCAATATATGCTCAGTATGTTTGGCCATTGGAGAACATAAATTGAAACAAAACTTAAATTCCATCTTAATCTGGGAAGAATGGCAATGTTTTGGGGAAAATGAAACACTTCTACATTGTTGGCATGAATGTAAACTAGTGAAACTACTGGAAAAATCCTTATGGATATTTCTCAAGAAACTAAGAATTGAAATTGTATTTGACTCAACTATGCCACTTCTGGGTATTTTTCCAAAGGAGTTGAAGATATCATGTTCCAGTGATGCATTCATACCCCTGTTTATAGCAACACAACTCAGAGAATTAAGTTATGAAAGTGACCAATAAGTCCATAAACAGATGAATGGATAAAGAAAACATGACATTTTATATTGATTCAGCTAAGGGTTGGCCATGAAGGAAAAATCAGAGTCATTTGTCTTTAAAAAAATGTGTGGACCTTGAGAGTATATGTCATGTTAAATAAATTAGACAAGGAGGGATGAATATACCTAATTTCTTTTATTTGAAAAACCCAAAGAACAAATAAAAAGTGGAATAAAAGTTATGTGAAAGGAAACAGAGAGAAAGATTTAGTGGTGATGAAAAGGAATATGGGGATTTTCAAGAGGAGTGTTAAGAAAGTGGGAAGAAAGAAAGATCAAGAAAAATATCAATTCTCCATGATACATATATTTGTTATGTATTGGAAATACATAGTAACAAAAAGTGGAAAAGATAGAACATACTTCAACTTATAAAGGCCAAATAATATAGTCAATGACAAACATTGTGCTGATTGGAAAAAAACTGAAAAACTTTTCCCTAAAATTTGAATGAGAGAAAAATGGCTACCTGACCGCTTTTATTGAGTACAGCAAAATTCTAAGACAAGGCAAATAAGCAAAAGAAAAAAAACACTAAAAGGTGTCTACATATGAAACATGGAAATCAAATTGCCACTGCTTACAGGTAGCAAGATCTCATACATAGAAAACTGCAGATGTTACCATAAGACAGCTCTGAAAAACACACTCAGAAGAGTTACAGGATACAAAATCAACATGCAAGTATGAGCATCATTGGTATGTACCAATAGTGAATTATTTAAAACTAAAGAAATCCCTTTTACAATGTTTTAATAACTAGAAAAATGTAGTCAAAGAGTTGAACGACCTGTGAAATGAAAACTATAAAATATTGATAGAAGATATTAAAACAAGAACAGAGAATATAATGAAAATACTCATGTCTGTGTATAGAAACTATTAAAGTTTTAAATACATACACGTGGCTCAAAGAAACCTGCATACTTGATACAGTTTCTATCAAAATACTAATAGTATTCTCTTAAGTGAAAAGAACAGTGTTAAGCATGCTTGTTTTTCACTTCCAGATATCTAAGCATATTACAATGTAATAATAACCACAATGTTTTGAGACACAAAATAGACATATAGACAGAAGGAATAGACAGACAGTCTAGAATTAAACCCACACATCTACAGCCCACTGATTTTCAACAAAGGTGATGAAAGCACACATTAGCTCAGTAACATAAGCACAGACTATTCAGTAAATGGTTCTGAGAAATTTGGATACCAAAATGGAATGAATAAAGAAGCACCTGCCCCCTTACCTGTTACAAAAGTCAACTCCACATTGATGAAAGACTTAAATGGAAGACTTGAAAGTTGTTGCAGAACTATTAGAAGAAAACACAAGGAAGACAGTCTTGGACACTGGGATAGGAAAGAAGTTTTTGGAAAGTTCCCATAGTTCTAGCCCAGAGCATCAAAGTAGGCCAATGGGATTACAACCAATTTAAGAGCTTCTGTGCATGTAAAATAACAATCATCAGAGTGCAAAGACAGCATAAAAAGTAGAAGATATTTGCAAACGCTATATCTGGCTTGGGGGCTGATACCCAGAATATATGAGTAACTCAAACAATTCAACAGCCAAAAGCAAACTAAACAAACAAATCTCCAATAATCCAGTTAGAAAAGTCACTAGACAAAATACTCATCGATCAAAAGAATACAAACACATGCTCACCAGACATCTGAAAAAAGTCTGAACATCAGTAAACATCAAGGAAATTCAGAACAAAAGCAGAAGTAACAATTACTTCAATAAAATCAGAGTATCTTATGAAGAAATCAGAAGACAGCAAGTACTGACAAGAAAATGGACAGAAAAAGCACATGTGGACACTGTCAGTGAGGAATGAAACCACGAGGATCACTACAGGAGACAGTGTGAACTTTCCTCAAAAAGTAAAACAGAATGAGCATATGAATAAGCAATCCCATGCCAGGGTATACATCCACGAGAATACCAGTATGGAAAAGAGATATATGCACTTCCAGGTGTATTGCAGAAACAGAACACTCCATGTGCATTGTTTTCACAGTGACTTAGAAATACAAACAACTGAAATGTCCATCGACAGATAAATGAATATAAATACATCATATAGGAAGATGGAGGACAATGGTGAGTTTCTAAGTTTCATACAGCATGTGGATGCAGTCAAAATGGTTCAACAGAAGGGCCAGACAAATAGTTCAGTGGAGTAAAGTGCCTGAAGGCAGGCACAGTGGCTGGGGTTCGATCCCTGGGTCTGTCATGCAGGCCCTGGCCCTGGGTGTGACTGAGATGGAAATTGAGGCTGGGTGTGGTGGGAGACTATAAACAGGCAGATATTTATGTAATCTTAGCTCTTGGGAGGCTGTAAACAGGCAGATATCTATGAGTCTGATCTAGTAGTGAGACCCTGAACACTCGATAGACCCTTCCCTAAAATACAAAAGAAAAAACAATGGTTCAACAATATAAAAGGATGAAATCCCAGGTTCTGCAAAAAAAGGAAAATAAAATAAAATAAAATAAACCCATATAAAAGGATGACATCCTCACATTTGCATGGACATGGAGAGACCTAGAGGACACATATTTGCTGGGGGAAATCGGCCAGGCACAGAAAAATGAAAACTGAATCATCCCATTTCAGTGTGAAAACTTGCAAACAAAATAAAACATTTTATAGAAGCTGAAAGTAAAATAAGAGCTACCAGAGGCTGGGAGAGTGAGTTGTAGGTTAAGATGCAGAGGGTGATAAAAGGATCCTATGTAATAGACAGGGGTAAGAGATTTTGGTGTGTTACTACACAGTAGACCGACTATAGATAATGCTAATCTAGTGAACATTTCTATCCCAGGAGGAAGGATTTTGAATCGTTTTTAATCACAAAAAAATGATAAAGTGTTTGAGGACAAATATGCTGTCTTCAATCTGATTCACTCACTGCAGCACACCTGCACATGGCCAGTTATCACACAGTTCCCCATAAACATGTGTAATTCTTACGATTGGATATATCTCTTAAACAAGAGCCTTTAAAGTTTTTAAAAATACAGATACTGTGGTGATGGCTGCGTGTATCTTTAGATACACTAAAATCAATGAACTACATATTTAAAGTGAGTGAATTGTGCATACTTGAATTATTACTCAGTAAAGCTATTTGAACCTCTATGTTCTCTTAAATCAGAGGAAAGAAATGAATCACACTGATAAAATACTGAACCCCACCTTAACAGAAATATCATCTCTAAGAAAACACATTCAAAGTGACACTTAGCATTCTTCATTTCCATCTACTGTCACCTCTTCGTGATGCATTTCACTCTTGCAATAACAAAGAAATGAGTTCTCCCTGTGCTAAAGCAGGTGCAGCGTTGATTCGCTCGATGGTTCAGGCAGTATTGTCGCCTACGTGATTCATGTTGTGATAACTTTTGTTCACCCCACAATTATGAACATTACACTCAATCATACAGTCTATCATCATGTTAGTTTCCTACACTATACTGTGAGATTTTTCAAGCTAGACATTTAGCTATATTTTCATTAATATTTATCTTTGGCATGTAGTAAGAATGAAGAACACAGAAAAGTTGTAAATAACCTTTCTCTTTCCATAGATGCTTTTGATTATCAGGTAAATTTTACTTGGAGAAGGCTTTCCTTTAATTCAATGTTCTTTGCAAAACAGAAGAACATAGCAATACGCAATATGAGACCACTGTTTATGTCTGTCTTTGTTATAATATCTTTGTCATCAAAGATAAACCATCTGCCCACATTGTGATTAAGACAACTTTTCAGGTAATCAAAAAGGATGAAAATATATATGAAATATCTTGATGTCTTAATATAATTTATAGAAATATTAATTAAACAGCACTTTGGAAAGAACATTTCCCTTTTTTTGCAAAATCATT
>NW_004524694.1:8035000-8058153 GCF_000260255.1 Octodon degus | reverse complement strand
TCTGTCTCTCTGTCTCTGTCTCTGTCTCTGTCTCTATCTCTATCTCTATCTCTATCTCTATCTCTATCTCTATCTCTATCTCTATCTCTATCTCTATCTATCTATCTACTATGTTATCCTTTGTACCAAGCCTTGTACTTCACATATGCTAAGTAAGTGTTTTTCAACTAAGCCTCAAATAGCTGAATGTCTGCACATTGTTAAAGATAAATTTTAAAATTTACATTTGATATTTATCCCAGCTTTGGAGATAAGAGAAATATTTCATTCTCTTGATATCCTAATGTTGTCAGAATTGCTTTGGCAATGCTTCCCTTTCAGAAGCATCTTTGTATGAGAAAGCTGAAGTGACATGAATGATCCATGGTGAAATCTGTATTTCTCAGATATTCATGTTTAGTTTAAATGATTTTGCATTATACTAATGTTGCTTTTAATGTTATTTCTCATGAAGTGATTTCACTATAGATATCAGTAAAATATTTCTTACCATGTTCCCCTTCCGTGTGTGTGTGTGTGTGTGTGTGTGTGTGTGTGTGTGTGTGTATTTACAGCATTTACTTAGTGTTATGCTTATCTATGGTAACATATAATTTTTAAAGATAAATTGAGAATATTTGTCTATAACAAGATAAAATATTTTGTCTGAATTCATTGTGTCACTTTAAAGAATTAAGAAATAGATTTGTTAAATACATAAAGATTTGAGTCTAATCATAAATTTTACCATGTCTAGTAAATTTCATATTGTGATGGAAAATTAAAATGAAGAAAAATATACTTTCATTTCTACCTTCTTATAATAAATCCTATAATTGCTACATAGACAAATGATTTTTCAACATTATAGTAGCAAATTAACTGGCAAAGAAGCAGTATGATTTCCACACAGAAATGAGAAATATATAAAACTGTTCTTTCTTCTGTGTTCATTCTATTTGGTGAATGCTACAGGAAGCCTTTTCAAATTGGCGGTGTTTGTACAGAATGAGAAATTAAACAATGCATTTATGACCTATTGAATTGTCTTTGCATGAACTTCAGTCAGCAAAGTTCAATAAGAAATAGTAGTTAATTGGTAGGTTTCTCACCCTGACTATAAATGCTGATACCTGTGAATGAAGCAACTACACCGAAGAAAGCAATGTGTAATGGTAGGGTCACACTTGGAATGCCTGTCATTCTGGTCATGTAATTATGTACTGCTTCTCATGACATACCAATTATGGTCATACTGTTTCTCAAGTAAAGGTTTGTTTAAGAAAAAAAGGTAATAACTGAAAACATGAGACAAAAAAAAAGTCACAGGACTGTCCTTCTACAAGGCTGTATATTATTAGATTTCTAAATTTCTGTGTAAAAATATGTGAATGCTTATTCTTATCTTTTTAATATTTTTATCCTTTTAATCTTTTTTCTTCATATTCTGGAGGGACTCAAAGTTTAACATATACATACTTGATGGAAAGTACCTGTTCCATATTATGTCTAAGATGTTTGATATTTAGACAGATAGTGAGGTTAAGCTCAATTGCCTAAGTTAATGGGTAATAATATCATTAAGCTTCTCTTCTGGAGGGTTAACAACTTAAGTTTGCAGACCAAAAATTAAAGAAAAAGAAGGGCTACAAGGACAGCCAACATTTTGGACCTACCCTTTCAAGGTCAGTAAGGACTCAGGAAACAGGAGAAAATGTACTGTAACATCCTGTAACTCAATTGTGTCCCAAATTTTCTGATCAAGGAGATTTTGGGGCCACAGAGGAAAGTGATTGATGATGTAGAGTGTGCCTAAGGAGAGTCACATGGAGAGAAAACATTCTCTCAAACTTTCACAGAAAGCAAATTGGTCAAGCAATGGCCATGACTCATCCACATGGAAATCACTGACAAAAGATCTACAAACTGAAGGACAGAGATTCAGGTTAATTCCTGAGTGGGTTTAACTGACCTTGTCAGATACAAAATTACATTTCTTGTTATATATGTCTTGCTCTTCTTGGTTTTAACCATCCAGTAGAAAAGTGTGAAAATGATTTATAGAAATTCAAGCCGCATTAATATGATGAGCTATAAAATGCTCAAGTCAACAACTTCGGACATTGACAGTCTTATGGAAAACCCACTACTATTATGGACTATTGGACTATATTGGGATATTTTGCTGAATTAATCCACCTACAGTATTCATATGACAATGGAATACCCATCTCTGATAAAACTAACCAAAACAGGGGGATACAAATGAACGACCTTTTTGTATCTGTATACTCAAACTAGTTAAGATAGATAAACAGCTCCATTCTCTTACTTCAAAGAATATAGAAGTTTGTTCTAATAGTATTTGAGACAGTATATCAGGTCTGCATCTTATACAATGAATAACCACTAAGACAACAATATGCAATGTATTAATTATTGAAAACATACTAGTAATTGGTTGTGAAACTGTCTTATTGCTATTTGTTTCTCAATAAAAAATACTTAAAAAGTAAAATAAAATAAAATTAATTAAAAAAATGTTCAATAAGAGCTCCATTTCCTAATTTGGAGAGCAAAGGTGTGGGCTCAAGTCATATTTTGCATTTACTTGCTGCATTAGCATGAGCTTTAGTCTGTTTAGATTTCAGATCAAGTATCAGGTATGTTCTTCAGATTGATTATTATCAAGTTTAATTTATACATTGGAAAGTTCTCAGGAGAGTCTAGATAAAAAATGGTGGCAATGGGACGATGTTTCAAAAGTTTCAAATAAGTTCCCCAGTGCCGTGGGGGCTGGGGGCTGCTCCAAGCTGCCTTTCTTTGCAGCCACCTCCCCTTTGTCCTCCCTGCCCATTTAATAAGCAGCTCAAACTTTCACATTCATTTCCACAGAGGGAAGATGAGACATCAGTGCTTAGAAATAGGCTCTTGGCTTTTACATTTCAAGGCATATTCATTAGAAGAATGATTTGGAAGAATAAATTAAATAACCAACGTTGAGAACTGAATGAATCTCCAAACACACACACACACAAACAATCAAATGAAGTACAAGCAGACCAATCATCTGTCCTCACACACATAATTCAACCTGGAGCTGCAGCACTATGTCAGAGTGAAGTATAGAGTGCCCAGGGGATTTCCAGTTTACTGGAGAGGAGGTACACCTCCATCCTAAATGATTTTTCCCCTAGACAAACCCCAGAAATATGGTCAGAATTTCTAGCACTTAGGATCAGGATGATTAAAATATACTCACTATGCTATCATTTTAGTTTGTCTGTGCTTCTATACTAAACATCCAAGAGTGGATAATTATAGAAAACAAATAAATTTCTCACCTGTTTGGAAGCCGTAAAGTTGAACATCAAGGTATCTTCAGATTCAGTTTCTGTTGAAGCCTACTCTGCTTTCAATATTGCCTCAGGGCTTTTTAGATAGCAGAAGTACAAACAGCAAAGACTAGAAAATTCTCTCCTGTCTCTCTTATAAATGCACTAGTTCTTTCCAAGGATGGAAACTTCATGATTTAATGACTTACTGAAAGATCCCACCTCCTAATACTACCACTTTGGCTTTCAATGTTGGCCAAATAATGAGTTTGGAGGGACATATACATTTCAACCATAGCAGTCACAAAGAGTGGCATAAACTAATAAAGAATGCTGGACAGACATATGAGTCAAAGTGGTCAAGTAGTGGAATTAAAGGAGTAGAATGTTTGCCTATTTTGTTTTTATTTATTTATTTGGTACAGGGTCTTGCTATATGGCTTAAACTCATAGATTGTAGTAGTGGGGATCAACCCTGGTTTTTGTGCCTGCCAGGCAGGCACATAGACCACCTAGCTATCACCCCAGCCCAGGAATAGCATGTCTTCTGTGTCCCTGATAAGGACATGTATGAAGCAGAGAGTTAACCAGACAAGGAAAATATTTGCTTCAGCATCAAGAATGATACAGAGACAACTAAAATGAATCAATATCTTCATTGGTGAATTAGAAGACAAATAAAAGGATTAGAAGACAGGAAGGATGTGTGAACGATATTTATGACACTCACACATGCAGACAGTGGTAGCCACATGAGTGATATTCATTGAGAGTGAGCTTACTCTCAGGTGGTTCTGCACCTTGCAAATCCTTGTGAATTTACAGAAAGCCTCTGGGGAAAAATGAAAACAGAAAAAGGAAAAACCCAAACCTATAGTGATAGAAGCAAAACTCACATTTGACATAGCTTATTTCTAGAAAAATAACTTGAATTTCTTAAATATCTGAGTTTCTCAATTGAGAATCTATAACTTAAGAAAATAACTCAGATCATTAATAGCTCTATTATTAAGATTTTTTTCTGAGTAAAGTTATCTGTACTGAGGGCCAGGGAGATAGCTCAGCAGCATAAGTGCCTGGCAAGCCCAAGGTGCTGAGTTTGATCGCTGGTACCATAAAAAAATAGTTATCTGTAAATATTGATAATGTTATTAAAATAAAATTATTGAAAATATACCTGATTTAAAAAATAATATTTGTGAGAGTCAACTATTACAAATCATATTGGAAGACTACTGGATTAATGATATTTTCAAAGCCAAAGTCATTTTGAAATAAATTGCCAAAAAAATCCTTTTTTCTAATGAAAAAAAATGTGCTGTTAGTTTCTGCCACTAGGGATGTCTTTTATCTACTATAGTAATTAGACGTATGCTAATTAAGAGATAAGCCTTAATTATATATTAAGCATTTTGTCTTTGTCCAAATGCATAAAGATGATAAAATTACACTACTTCAGTTATTTCCTACTAAGTATTCAATTGCTGACGTTGGAAATGCTTTTGTCAAGATTAAAAGTATATAAATATGAATATCATAAAAAATTATTTTAAAATGAACTCAATTATAAAGTCTAATCATTCCATAAACATCCATTACTACATGAAGGATGTAGTGTTTGTTGTAAAAAATATGAAGGTAAATAAAATGTGGTGGTTAAAGAATGCATGTTCTAGTGGAAAAATAAAACGGGTACATAGATAACTATCAAGAGATATAAAAAATGATGAGCAACAAGTGATGATGGATAAATTGTTAAAATTAAGCAATAAAAATATTATTTCTAGACATAAGAATGAGGAAAAAATCTCATAGATGAAAAAGGTAAGTTGAATGTGAAGAATCAATGGCATTTCAATAAGAAGAAACAGATTCAATGCATTTTTAAAAGAAAAGACACAGGAAGAAAAAAATATGGGCAAGGATATGAGTTGTTCAGAGAGAAGAAAAACCATGGTGTGCCTTTAGAGTATCCCTGGATATGTTTGTACAGAATTATTTCGTGGCACTATGACTTTTTTGTTTTCTCTCCCTCTGCCCCTTATTCTCCCTCTTCTCCTGTCTCTGTCTCTGTCTCTGTCTCTGTCTCTGTCTCTGTCTCTGTCTCTGTCTCTGTCTTGCTCTCACTCTCACTCCTGCTCTCACTCTCACTCCCCATTCCTTTCTCCCTTCTCTGTCTACTACATCAAAAATTACAAGTTGACAGAATGTGGTTTATATGTTATGACATCTTGCAATATTTAGAACTTGAAAACCATTCGTTGTGTGTTAACTGAATGGGGAGAAATGCAGGGAAATAATACCCTGGTGGTCAAGTCTGAATTACTAGAGGGACAGCGATTCCAAGAACAAAATGAGAAATGCAAGAAATAAGTGTATTTGACAGAGGAAGTTGCTAAATTAATCCCCGCAGGCTAACTTTATGGTTTCTGGAAATATTCAAATATTATGACAACAGAAGAAATTTGGATGAGGAAAGGAAGTTAGGAAGAGAGGTGCAATTGTAGAAGCAATACAGATGACAGGTAAATAAAGCTTCCAGGAGACTTAAAGTATGCATTCCTGCTTATAAAACGAAGGCCTGAAATTGTGAATGAGAAAAAGTCAAAACTCATTTGCTAAATAAAAATAAATAAAACATAACAGTCAAGTTAGTTCTCAATATACTATTTCTCTACTCTCAAGCAAGTACATCTGTTTTTGTTTTGTGTATCAAAAATGATCCATTTTTGAGGTCATGTGAGTAAATAGGGCATCAACCATTAAGTATCCCACATGCTGGTGATGGATAAATGTAAACATGTTCTTATTCTGAGGGAAAGTAAAAATTATCAGGTAATGAATTTTCTAGGTTAATTAACTACAGATGTATACTCTTTCATAAATTATAACCTAACACTTTTATTTAAACATGTACAAAAGTAGAATAGCAATAAAATAAATATAGAAAGTCAGATGTCCTCATTTATATGATTTATAAAGTAAGTTACTATGGAAATTTTGGCAAAAGACCAAATATTTGTAAACAGTATTATCACTAACTGATTCCTAACTTTGAGTATGCCAAATTAAGTTGTTATGTTGTGGAGACAAATGGGTTCAGAATAAGTGAATTCAGTGATTATAGAACTTAATTCTAAATACTTGGTTTTCCTATAAAAATTTGAAAAAATCTTTGATTATGAGAACAAATCATTGCACATAATATTTTGTGTTAGTGCTGGGGAGATAGCTCAGTGGCTTAAGCACCTGCCTGGCAAGTGCAGGGACCTGAGTCCGATCCCCAGTACCACATACACACAAAACAATTATTTATAGCACAATCTACAAGACAGTATCTACTGAAATACAGATTAATGCATACCACCAACCTCACTTGCTACCATAGTGTTCACTTATTATGTAAACAATGAATATGACAAAATTAGAAATCTTCAAAGGTGAAGGAAAGCATGTCTGTGATGCTTTTAGCACTTTCAACCCAAATTCCAGTAAAAATAGTTGGTCTCTACTCAACATCATAGAAATTAAGTGACTTACTATAATAATCATGAAATGTATTATTTCCTAAGTGTTCATATCCACAATTCCTGTATTATCTAAATGGTTCAGGGTAAACTCCAGAGAATGTATGTTTCAGTTTCATATAAAATATGTGGCAGCAATCAATAAATAGCGATTACTAAATATAATAAATTTTTAACTAAGTGATACTTTAACCAGAAATGAGTCATATCTTAGGGATAGTTTTCCTTGCCCATATACAGAAGAAACTAATATATTGATAACTTTTATAAACAATAATTTGAGTAGTGATTAGCATCATGATAACATTGATCCAGGAATATCTCCTCTTAGTCAGTTCAGGCGGCTATAGCAAAATGCCATAAACTGAGTGCTTTATAAACAATGAGGACTTACTGTTCACAGTTTTCAGGTTAAACATCCAAGTGCAGGTGTAAGCAGATTCTGTATGGATAAAAGACATTTTCCTCACTGATGGCAATTTTTATGTCCCCACTTAGTGGAATGAATAAAGACTCTGTGGCCTTTCTTTAAAAAAATAAGGGTACTGTTATGGTTTGTGCCTGGTTGTTCCCCAAAGCCTCAGGCAGTCCTGGGGTGGGGACTTCTAGAGTTAGAGATTAACTCATGATCCACTGAGATTATGGGTCTTAGTACTGCTGGGATTATGGGTGTGAGTACCTCACCCAGCCTGGGGCATATAGCCTGAATGCAGTTTAAGGGAGACAGACTTCCTCTTTGTTGCCATCACTGCTGCTGCTGCTGCTGCTGCTCCCATTTGCTCTTGCTCTTTGCTGCCTCCATGAACTGCTGCCCTCTGCCATGTGCCGCTCTGCCTTGGAGCCAGCCAAGTATGGACTGACATCTCCATTAACTGTGAGCTAAATAAACCTTCCCTTCCTTCATTTTGGGTAACTGGTATTTGTCCCACAAATCAAGCCATTTTGGATGACCTAATATTTGTAGATCGTTATTGGGTACCTGGTGGTAATGTGATATATATATATATATATATATATTGCATTGGGATTTTCACACTCTTCTGGTGAGATGCATAATGCATTATTTTAACCCATAGTTACTACCCTGTAATGCTAAAGAAAGCCAGAACTATCTTCTTTTCTCTAAATGTTTTGATGTCCTTTATTTAAATTCACTCTGCTGCACATCTTAGGCTATACAATAATGGTGTGATACAGACCACTAAGAAGTGGTTCTGATCGAGATTTCAATTAACCAATTGTCTTTCCATTTTGGCGTATGAGGCTGTCCAAGGTCTAGGCCCTTGTCTGGACACGGCTGCTGGACTCACAGTGAGTGAGCCTCTATGAATCATTGATCCCTACTAAGGTCTGAAGCCTCAAGTGATGAGTCAAGCTTACAGCAAGGGACACCAGGCTCCAACCTCAAGGAGATGAAGACTGTAGCTTCAAGCATCTCACACTTGGGTGGAGACCTCCCCAGAGGTAAAGTGTTTCTCCTAACTTAACACACTGCCTTACGTGCAGAAGTCCTTGAGCATTTCCCACCCTTCTTCAATAACCAAATAAATATGGGCCTCCCATAGGAAATCTTGGTCATGGCCCAAGAGAATCTCAGTTCTGTGAGAGGATGTTGATCCTTCTGGAGCCAGGAAATCATACCATTTTTCTCTCTTATTTAGCCTTCACCTTTCACCCCTTTGGGCAGTTGCAGACCTGAACAGTTTGCAATAACTAAGGGATAATATTAACCCAATAATGAAGGATAATGATGAACAGTAAATTATTGTTAATTATTCTGAACTTCAAGATTCCAGTGGATGTATTTGTTCTTGATGCAAAATATTTTTGGGATTGGTGTCTCATAGAAAGATTATAGGAAAAGTGTTCCTGCATTATTTTATCCATATACTTTTGCTAAATTCTACAAAATTTTCTATCTGTAAATGTGTAGCAATTAACATCTCATTAATGGTTTATAAGATCTCAGATTCCCCCTACATAACTGCTAATGTTCATTGCTAACAAGTTTTTTCTAGTCTTTTAGGTGTGCAAAGGAAGACTATCCTTTCAAATTTGTGTGTCTATGAAAGTTACCAGTTGGTTGTAGTACTTTTCTGAAAGATATTTTTAATTTATTTAAGTGACTATATTTACTTATCTGCTGATATTTAAATAGGACTTATTAAGCTTCTTAAATTGAAATTGCATTTATCTAATATGGAGAAACAAATTTATTTATATTTATGGGTTACCATGTGATACTTTGGTACATGCATACATACAATGTGTAATAGTTAAATACATCTGTCTCTCCAGCAGTCATTTCTTCTTGGGCAGACCATCAAAAGCTTTTCTTCTAGCTGTTAGAAATATTGAGTGTATCACCATTATCTGTACTCAACCTACTGCATCATTACACACCTGAACTTCTCCCTCCTAAGTGTAACTTAGTACCCATTGGCCACGGTATCGAACGCCTCCAGACTCTGGTGACTATTTTACTTTCAACTCCCACAAGATCAACATTTCTTTAGGTTCCACTGCAATGCCCATGCTTCCATGTCTGGTTCATTTCACTCATCAAATGCCCTCCAGTTCCATCCATGACATTGCAGATGATGGCATTTAGGCTTTGCACAGTGCTGAACATTAATACAGTGTTCTCTTGGCCATGTTTTCTTTATCTGCTCATCATTGATGGATAGCCAGATGAACAGTCCTGGAGTAAATGCTGAGTATAGATGGAGCTTTAACAGATCGATTTTATATTTTTGGAATATATACCTGGTGGGCTGGCAAGATAGCTCAGTGGACAAAGCATCTACTTTGGCAAGCACAGGGACCAGGGTTTGATCCTTTGTCCCACATGCTGCACCAGCCCTGCCCCCACCCCCAGGGCACACTGAGCCAGCAACAGAGTCCAGGTATAGTGGCACATGCCTGTAATCCCAGTGCTGGGGAGGCTGAAAACAGAAGGCTCATCAGGAGTCTGATCTTTGTAGTGAGACCCTGTACCAAATACACAAATAAAAAATTAATAATAATAGATGAAATATCGATCCAGAGCATGACTGGAGGTGACATGATAATTCTGTTTTTCTTCTGGTTGGGGGAATCACCAGACTATTTCCCATGATACTTGTGCTAATGTACATTCTCAGTAAGAGAGTAAAGGGATTCCCTTTTCTTGTATCCATGGCATAGATAGTATCATTGATCTTTTTGGTAAAAGCTGTTCTGCTGGGATTGAGATGTTCCCTCATTGTGGGTTTTGTATAAATTGCAGTGCTGATTATAAGTACTGGGAATTTTTTCATACAAACATACATTCTTCACTTAAGACTGAGTTCCATTCCTGCAATGAAGTCATTAAATGAATTGGTTACTAAAGAATTGTATATAATATGTGCATGGCAATATTCAGAATGACAAAAATCACTAAAATACATTTAAACATGATGACTTTGCTTTCACTTGCATAACTCCTACATACAGTACTATTATGTATAACATAACATAAAACTATAGTACCATACAGTCTAACCAGAAAAAATAAAGCATTCTACAAACAAGGTATACTGCACATACTCAAAGGAAAGCATTGCAACTCTTTAAATAAAGGGAATTGTGCCCCCAAAAAAATGGGTCTTAAATCTGAACAGTGGGTCAGGGGATTGCAAAGGGCACTTAATTCCTAAGTCTGAAGGGCCATTCAACAGCCAGGTTTTTAAAAGACTTTCTGTATATCCCATTGGCATTCATTCATTACCCACTTCAGGTTGGTTACTCTTTTTTTTTCTTGAGTTTTTTTTTAAACTCTTGTTTTTACTCTGGATTTTAGCCCCTTAGCAGAAATAATGTCTATAAACAATTTTTCTTACTCTGTAGACTGTTTCATTACTGTAACAGTTATTTTCTTCACTGTGCCAAGGTTTTTTGCTTGAAGAAATTGCATTTGTACATTTCTACTTTTATTTTCTGTGCTTTGGGAATCTTACCCCCAAAACTGCCCATTCTAATCTGCTAGTGTTTGCCCTATGTTTTCTTGTACTGGTTTTACTTTTCTATTGTTTAAGTTTTTTTATCCTTTCTGAGTTTACTTTTGTAATTGATGAAAAGTAAGATTATCTTTGATGTCTCATTGATTCAAATTCCGCTGAACTGACACAACAGAAATGAATTTAACACTATTGTAGCAACTGGCTTTTTATCCAACTGACCCACACTATCTATAGCATCCGTTCAATATCAGTAGGTCTCCTTTCAGAGATGGAGGCCTTCTCCATTTCATAAATGAAATCCTCCAGCTCTTACACACCTCTGTAACAAGCACAGAAAGAGGGTTTCTCTTCTGCTTCTCAAAACTACTAGACTTGGATTGAGAAGACAGATCAGTGGCATAAACACTTGCCTAGTAAGTGCAAGGTCCTGAGTTTGATCCTCAATACAAAAAAAAAAAAAAAAAAAAAAATCCTACTACACTACCAGAGAGGAAACCTTTCCATTCACATTTCATTCATTGTAGGTACTCTCAGGGGAGGATCAGGAGACTGGGGATTTGCTCCTTTGGCTAATGCCAATTCCACTTTTTCAAAAGAGGTACATGAACTTTAAGAAGCATAATGTTTTCTGGACTTTCTTATTGTATAGGCGATACTTATGCAGCTGCTTTTTTGTTGATGATTCTGACAGGCATTCACTTAGTTTTCTTATATTTCTATGTGTACTATAAGTACAATTTTAATTTTTTTAATTAATTGTTTATTCATTTTAATGAGAAAAAAGATAAAATAGCAATGGATATTTTCATTTTTGATGATTTTCCAATATTATAATATTTTAGTGTGACAAATAAAACAAAATATATATGCAAAATAAAGTTGAGGATATACCCTGGTTGCATTTAAACAATTTTAGTTCTTTTACATTTATATGGCATTTTCAAGTTACACAATATGTTAGTCACTTTTCCCCTAGTATTGGTCCCCACCTGTTTTTCTTGTTGATTTACAACTGCTGTGGCTTGGGGTTTTTGGAAGGGGAACAATATAATAAACAACACTTTTTACAATAGTAGTTTATAAGGATTCACCCAAGAACCATAGACAACAAATGGAGGAAATCTATCCACACACTAAATACTAAAGAATTCAACTGAGGGCCTGGATCCTGATTTCCTGTGTGTGTTCTGATGAAAACCTAGAGCTCATAATAATTCCTCCCCCAAGTCCAACTGGAAACGTGGAACACATGACCAAGTCTCGTGTAGGCCTGCTTCATGGATCAGTTTTGGGAAGGCCCAAAGGTCAGTGGTAGAAGCTAGCAAGTCTATGCCAGCAGGATGAAGGATCAGTGCTAGTAGGCCGAGGGACCTGAACCAGAGCTAAAAGCAACTGGAAAGCCAGTGCCACAAGCTCCTCCATGAGGCTGACCACTGCTCCGTCTTCCCCTCTAGAGCCAGGAAGCAATGCTCCAGGTGATGACCAAAGCTCCCCGCAAAGTCCAGCAGGGAAGTCAGCATAGCAGGGTCCTCCAGCAGAACAGCCCAAGAGAGCTAGCAGCTTCTAACAGCTCCAAAAGCTTCTCCTAACAGCAAGTTTTGGCAACTTCTCCTTTTCTTCATCTATGCTGCTGGAAACAACCCCCAGGTGGGCCTCCCACACCCAGCCCCAGGCTGAATTTACTTTAATTCAGCTGGGTATACTAGGCTGACCACCAGTTAGAAATCCATTACAACATCTATGCTTTTTAAGTAAAGGACAATGATTGTTTGGTCAGATTCATTTCAAATATTTTATTTGTAATTAGTCTTTAATTTTGCTTCTGATATTTTTGACATGAGAATGTGTTGTTGGCTTGTATATTTAAATTTGTCAATTTATTTATTTTCCCATTGCCTTCTTTGTTAAAATGTTTCCTATTTTAAATACTCCCTTATTATATAATATTGTATTCTACTTGGTTTGTGATGTCTTATTTTACTTTTATATTTAACTTACAACAGATAGCTCTTGGATTTCATTTTAGTTTATTCAGTTTAAAGTAACACTGGTGAGATAGCTCAGTGGACTAAGATCTTGCCTAGGTAACCACAGGTTTGATCCCTGGCACCATAGGCCATACCAGCCCCACCCCCAGGCATTCTGAGCAGGCCATGGAGTCTGGGCATGATGGCGCATTCCTGTAACCCCAGCACTCGGGAAGCAGAAAACAGGAGGATCACTATGAGATCCATCTGTGTAGTAAGACCCTACACACACACAAAAAGGGGGGGGGTAAATAAAGTAAAATAATTAAATTTCTTCTACTTTTTGTTGACATAATCATCTGAGGAGGAAAAAATATTTTTGTTATTTTTACTAACACTCTTTTTTTTTGTTTGTTTGTTTTCTTAATGTATTTGGTACAGGGCCTCACTACACATCTCCAAGTCATAGTGATCGTCTTGTTTTCAGCTCCCCCAGCCTGGGAAGCTAGGATTACAGGTGTGTGCCACCATGCCCAGTCTCTGTGGCTGGCTCAGTGCCCCTGGGGATGAGGCTGGCAAGGCATGTGGTGCTGCGGATCAAACCCCCATCCCTGTGTTTGCCTAAGCAGGAGCTTAGTGTGCTGAGCTATCTCGCTGACCCAAGTTTTGTTACTTTAAAATGTACAAAATTTTAAGGAAATTCTTAATAGATTAATAAAGTATATCTATATTTAGTTAATAGCTTCAGTTCATTTATTTTGTCAGAGAAAGAAGCCTAACTAGGAAGCATGCAACTTTGTTCACAATATTAATAAAATATATGTTATGTTAAAGCAGTGAATTTTAAATGCATTTTTTATTTTATCTACTGTGTGAAAAATGACATAGGGAATTTTTCTTTTTCAAGAAAGAGATACACTCCTTTTGGTTACACTGAGCATTGAGCTAAATTTTCTTTTCTCTCAAGTGGTATGTAAAACTTCAGCCCTCCTTTGTAGCTGTGTTTGGGGACAGGGATGTTAGAAGTAATTTAGGTTAAATGATCACAAAGCATGGGACAACAGAAGTGAGTGGGCTTAGGAGGCAGAAGGAACTTCATGTGCATGTGTGTGCAAGTACCTGTGTGTGTGTGTGTGTGTGTGTGTGTGTGTGTGTGTGTGTGTGTGTGAATGTTAATAAAAGGTCACTTCAGGGCATAGCATAAAGATATCCAAGGAAGAGGCATTCACCTAAACCCAAACCAGGTGGTATTCTGAGCTAGACTTAGCCTTCAGAACTATAAAGCAAAATTTCCAGTGTTTAAGCCACCATGCTTACGATATTTTGCTGTGGCAGACCAAAACTGACTAATACACTAGGTATTATACAATTTCCTAAATTGATGTTATGTCATAATAATTTAAGATTTTAGGGGGCCGGGGAGATGGCTCAGTGGAATAAGCACTTCCCTGGCAAGCGCAAGGGCCTGAGTTCAATCCTCAGTTCTGCCAAATAAATTAATTAATAAATAATGATAATAATAATAATAATAATTTAAGATTTTAAATATACTATATACAAATAAATTTCCAAACATCAAAGATTTATGTGAATCAGCAAATGTTGGCTTATACTTTGTAAGTCCATACTTTTATCCTGATAGTTTTGAGACTTCAGAATAATTTTCTCATGTTTGTATTTATATTTCCAGTGGTATACTTACTAAAATTCTTGTTCACAGTTTATACTTGTGATCACAAATGCATCTCCAACCGCAGTCTTTGCTTTATGTTGCAATGTCAATCACAGATGGAGAAGCTAGGCCACCGGGGTATGCCGTTGTAGAATCCACACCTGGTTCTGATTCTTTCCTATTTATTCTGCCTCCTGGCTGCTGCAATTGAGCAGCTGTCCTTCATTAGACCCTTCTTCAATCCCATTTCTGGTTTGGAGCCCGGCAAACGTAGACTGAACCCCCTGGAACCGTGAACCACGAGCACCTATGCCATTAGCTGTGGGTGACAGGTGTGTGGTGCCAGTGACACAAACGAGAATGATACACCATTTCTGTTCTGTGATCATGCTAACCCAAGAGATGTGCGTTACCTTTCTTCTAGTGAAAAAGAAAAAATAGAATTTAAAAGTCACAGAATGACTGAGATTAAAATTCAACATTATTCTCTCTCCTTGACTTTTCATTCCCATTCAGATTTATAAGCTGTCATTTAAAACATGTTTGCCATTGTTTCCTCAGCCACCATGTAGTCAAAATATAAGGAGATTAATTAGGAAGATTT
The DNA here is from genome assembly GCF_000260255.1 of Octodon degus. Taxonomy (NCBI): domain Eukaryota; kingdom Metazoa; phylum Chordata; class Mammalia; order Rodentia; family Octodontidae; genus Octodon; species Octodon degus. The sequence goes on along the minus strand of NW_004524694.1, from coordinate 8,043,086 downwards.
TTCAGATACCTAGAAATAATTAATGGACTATGTTTTTAAAACCTTAGTGTATTTTAAATAAGTGCTATAATTGGCTCTACATTGTCAAAAAAAGGAACTTTGTTTTCATTTCTTTGCGCTACTCTGTTTTATATTAAACTCTCATTTCATCAGTATATTAATTGCCAATCCTTTCCTCGGTTTATCAGTGAAATTAATTATGACCAAATTTTATCCATATTAAACATTCCAAATTAAAGCTATTTTTCTTACTCTAAAAAAAGACTAATGCATATGCTGGCATGGATTACTGTAGACTCAGATTATGTTCATGATTATGTATATGTATATTACATTGTGTCAACTTGGCTGGATCGCCTCAACAGTTCCACATCCTCCACCTTGGGGAACCTGCCCTGCATGGCAGGGAGAGCCCGCCCCAGAGTGACTCAGAACAAAAAGATTATATAAAGGGGTTGAGGAAGGCATTCCGCTTCCTCAGAGGAACTTCAGTCTTCTAGGCACCTTGGACTTCATCTCCTGTCTCATCAGCCTTCCGTCACAGACTCATGAGCCTCCTGATGCAGACTGCACGGAGCACTGCACTGGGCTGGATCTTTCAGTCTCCACCGTGCACATGCCCTCTGCACGCTTCCTCATCCAACTCTGCAGCTGACCGTCAGGAGCCAATCTTCTAATTTCTTATACGTTTGTGCATCTTGGGTTGTATCTGTACCTCCAGCAAACCCTGACTAATACAGAATATAATGTAGATTATATAATACATAAAATATACTATACTGTACTAGGTTTCTGTTGCTTTTTTCCCACAGAATTGTGAATTTGCTGAAGGCCAAAACTTTACCCAACTGTGTTTATTGATCTGTCAGATAACAGTACAATATCGAACACATGGAAGTCATGAAATAAGTTAAAATCATCCTGTCCTTTGCCACATTCAACAAATTATTTTTCTTGGCTTCTTTCTACACATCTGAAACTCTAAGTTTTCACACTTGTATTTGGTTTGAGTTATGTAAAAAACTTCATGTCTTCTGAATTTAAAATGTCTAATTCAACAGTATTGTAGCCAACAAAATATATTTCAAATTAACTTATACTGATTGCTTAGTGTTAAATGACCACAAAATTTGCATTACTTAAACATGTTTTATTTTGCCAAATTCAGCTCCTGAAAGGAATTTCATATCCTTAAAGTTTTCTATGTTTGTTTGTTCTCATTTAAAGCCATAAATCTGAATTACATTATTTCATTTTTAGATTATTGTGCTTCACTTTTAATTTAATTTGTGCAAATGTATTTGCGTTTTTAATGCATTTGAGAGCCAGGGATGCAGCTCAGCAGCACAGTTCCTGCCTAACAAGTATGAGGTCATGAGTTTGATTCCTGATATCTAAAAAAATAAATAATAAAAAAGTACTTTGAATATTTTCATTGAAATAAAGTGTCCTAATTCAACCTACAGCGAAAGTTTATCTGTTTCTAATACCATCTAAAGTATTAATAGTTTAGAAAGGCAAATGTTTATATATGGTTAAGTGATAATTTTGGAAATATGAATAATAGAATGTAAAATTCTAATTCACTGAAGTGACTGTAACTAATAGTACTCCTGGAGCCAAACATATAACCACTAAGTTTTATGAAGAACCAAAATACAACTCATGTAAACTGGGTAAATGATGAATTCATTGTTTATAAAATTTAATCAGATGCTCAGATGTGTAAATTCAAGGCAGCTTTTGAATTATTTAACAAGGTTCTATGATCTGAATTTGACTCCCAAACTTCCCAATTAATATGTTGGCAAATTAATCTCTGTCCAATAGTGTTAAGAGGTTGGCCAAAAATGGAAGAACTTTAGGTCATGGGGAAAAATGCACACATGTATGAACAACACTCTCAGAAGGTCTCGAGGAAGAGGTTGCCCCTTCTGCATTCTCCTATGTGAGGATCCACGGTTCCATCTCTCTGGATGCTTCAGGGGGAGGTACCGTATTGGAAGCAGGGAGAAGGAATGATGACTCCTTCACTTTGGATGGCGCAGAGCTCTGAGCAATGAATTTACATTCTTGGTAAGCGGTCCGATCTCCATACAGAAGCACAAAATGAACTGAGACACAAAGTAAAGAATATTATCATACAAAAAAATATTGGCCAAAGGCTCCCACTTTGTCAATTGAATTGTTTTTACGCAAATTATATTAAACCAGGCTCTATAGGGACACATACTGAAACAAAAATTTGAGCCCAGTTTATATTGGAAGTGTTCTCTGTAGAAACTGGAAAGGGAATTGGAGAAATATGATGGGGGTTAGGGTGAAGACACTAGGTAAAACACATAGGTGAACATCACAAAATTCAATTTATCAAAATAAATTATTTTAGGGCCAGTGAGATAGCTCAGCTGATTAAGCACCTGCTTAGGTAAGCACAACAACCAGGGTTCAATCCCTAGCACCCTATGCCATGCTGGCCCCACCCCTAGGCTCACTGAGCCATTGATCAAGTCTGGGCGTGGGGGCCCAGGCCTGTAATCCCAGTGCTGGGAGTCTTAGAACAGGAGGATCACTATGAGTCCAAGCTGCATAGTGAGACCCTGAACAAAATACATAAAATATTTCATTACCATAGCATGTACAAATAAAAATTAATGAAAAGTCATAAGGAATAAAATATCCGTTTTTGAAATAAATTCTTCTGCACTAGTGTTTGTTTTCTAATGCTGTTATTATGTAAAGGAATCAGTCATTTTCAATTAATGGAGGGTTTTTCACCTACCAAATAGGTTTATGACATAGTTGATCACATGCAAATAAAAGAATCAAAACAAGACTTTATATATTCTACTTTAATTGTAATGTTTATATTAGCTTATTCCACTTGGTTTAAAGTAGAGGAGAATGTTGTGACAATTTTATGTTTGAGTGCAGTTTCTACTTTCTTTTGGTGCCAATATGGGTTGGCACAATACAGCAAGATGAAAGAGCTGAACTAGGAAGCCATTTGTGCCAAAGTCTCAGATTCAGGGTGATCTGTGGAGAAACCCTGGCATATCTCGAGACAAAGGGCTGGGCTTCATGGACAATGCCTCTGTGACAGCATCAGTGATAAGTGCAATACAGGAGGAAGTGAGACAAACTCTCAGGCACCTCTAGTGGTCCACCAAGAGGCCTGACGATGATTCCCCCAAGAAGGCTGCAGCTGCAGGTCTGAACAGCAACGCATACAGATGCTGTGGAGGAAAGCATCCTTCCAGGACAACAATTAAAGCCATTTAGATGCTCGCTGAATTTGAGCTGTGATTTTCAGCAAGTAACCTAAGTTTCCTAAAGTTAATCCGTCTTAACCATCTAACAAATGTAAGATAAATAATGACGTGCTAGGAAATTAACTCGCCATTGTCATATTTATTTATTTAACAATGTCCATCAAAAAGAGCAGAGGCAGAGGAGGCAGCAAAGTGAGCTTAAATGCGTTCTCAGTAAATAAGTATTCCAAATGGCACACATTGAAACTCACAGGCTTATTACTTTACAGAATGTACTTGTGAGGTTTCAAAGCTCCTGCATAATTAGAGTAAACAAATAATGCCAGGAAAAACTGCTCCAGAGGACCTGCATGCAATCAGATAGCTTGAAGTAGAGACAGAGATGAGAAGCTATCATTTTCCAGAAAAGCATGAATTAGAAAACATAGGAATTCTATACATGACCTCAACTCTCAGATCAATATACATATGCATTCCCCTGGTCATGTCACCAGTGTTTACAATAGAAGAAACATGCAAGCAATCAAAGTCTTTGTCCACAGGTACAGTTTTCAAAATGATGTGGAATAATTATCTAGAGGTAACACTATTTAATCATTTCTGGACAAATGGGTGGGTCTGGAGGAAGCTATTTTTCAATGAAATAAACCAGGAATAGAAGAGTATTTTTAAAATGATGCTATTTCAATGTAAGATGTAAAACCTTCAAATGCATACAAGTATGAACAGAGTGCAGGTCACCAGCAGCCTGCAAGGAGGTAAGAGATGCATGGGAAAGTGGAGATGCTGGTCATTGAAACAAGTTTCAATCAGCCAAGAGGAAATGTTCTGGCAACACATTACAGAGCATGATGCTAGGGACTGGGTTTGATCCCTAGGCCTGCCATGTCGCCCTGCCCCCGGGGTGCACTGAGATGGTGATTGAGACGGGGCATGGCAGCAAGCGCCTATAATCCCAGCACTTGGGAGGCTGAAAACAGGAGGATCACTATGAGTCAGATCTGTGTAGAGGGACCCTGAAGACCATGTACTAAATGCATAAAAAATAAATAGACAACTTAACTGATTTAAGGAGAACTTGTCTCAAAATAAATTTAAAAAAATACCAAGGATGTAGTTCACTGTGAAAAACATAGGTGCAAGCTCCATTTTCACAGGAAATAAAATAAGTTTATTTCTCAAAAGCTACTGTTAAAAACAAACCATGAGGCCATGGGAGGGTGTAGCTCTTGTGCTTTCAAACACCATCAAAACAGTCACTAGTTATTATATTAAAAATGCATAAGCTCTACAAAAAGTAAAATGAAATAGAAAAGAAAGGTAAAGAGCAGAACTATCCAGTCAAATGCACAGAAGTGGGACAGCCAAGAATGTGGGTTTTGCGCTCAGGACAGAGGGCTTGTTCACCTCCCTCTGTCCACAGCGGCTCCTGCGGCAGTGCTCATTGCCTGCCTGCTGTCCTCACAAAATCTACTGGGCTTGAGCTGCGGGGTCCAGAGCACAGAGCGGAGGTGCTGCGTGCGGCCAGGCAGCAGGAGCGGTGGGCTGGGGTTCCTGAATTGTGCTCAGTGAGTAACGGAGAGCCAAGCAGCTGCCAGTAGGTCCTGGTGCTCATATCACATGCTGTGCAAGATACTTCCTACCTATAAAAACTAAATCTCCTTCTGAGAGTACAAGATTTGTTTTTCTTCTCTCCTTCCAATCTCTGGGGAATATATAGCTGAAAAATAATTCAAAATACAACTTACTCATGAATTTATTCAGGAAACTCTAAATATTTGGCCTTCTTGTTTCCTGTTTTCTTGACCAAGTACGCATTTTGAAACTGTTGCTAAATAAATTCCCTCCAGCAGATGAAAAAAAATATACTTTTATTAGAGGGAAGTAGAGAATCTAAGGTAACTCACAATTATTGGAAAACTGGAAGATTCATGTAGCAAGAAATACTTAGCAAAATTATTTGCTTTCTACCCGCTAACCATTTCTCAGCCTTTGTGACACTGTTCAGCATTCATAATATATAAAGTAAATTGACCAATGAATAAATAAAAAAAAAATAAATGAATGAACACAATGTCAAAATAGCTTTGGAAACTCAGAAATCTTGACATACAGCTCAGTAAAAACCACAGACAATGACGATGAAGTTATAAATAAAAAAGGTACCAAAATATGACACCTTGGGATAGTGATGCTTCGTGCTTTGCCTTTGTTGTCCAGGATTGCTTTTGTTATTCTAGGTCTCTTCTGCTTCCAAGTGAATTTTAAGTGTGTTTTCTCTAGTTCTGTGAGATATATTAATGATATTTTAACAAGGATTGAATTAAATCTTAAATTTTGTGAGTATGGTCATTTTCACTGTTTGTTCTTTCTACCCATGGGTAAAGGATACCCTTCCATTCTCTTATATCCTCTTTGATATCCTTTATCAGAGTACTATAATTTCCAATATACAAATATTTTACTTTTTCGTTAGATTAATTTTTAAGTATTTCAATTTATGGATGCTATTGTAAAGGGTATGATTTTCCTGATTTCTATCCCAGTGAGTTTGTTTTTTGTGCACAGAAATGCTATGGGTTTCTGAGTGTTGACTTTGTATACAGAATTTGTGTAATAAATCTAGAAATCGTTCAGTGGAGTTTTTGGGCTTTTCCATGTAGAGTATCATGTCATATGTGAATAAAGATAATTAACTTTTTTCTTTCCTATCAATATTCCTTTTATTTCTCTGAGCAAGAGGCATCAAAATCCTTGACTTAAAATTATACTACAAAGCTACTGTGATAAAAACAGCATGGCACTGGTCAAAACCAGGGCTGAGCACCAGTGAAAAAGGCACAACTACAAACATACTGAGCCACCTTATCTTTGACACAGGAACCAAATACGTTTACTGGAAGAGAAATAGCCTCTTTTTTTTTTGGTTGCTCGAATGCCTTCAGGGCACTTTTGGCCAGCGGGAGAGGTGTGAGGTTCGAACTCCAGCAACCTGAGGCTGACAGCTTTGTGGAAGCAGCCACTTAAAGGCCTGAGCTAGGGCCAGGCCCCCGAGAAATAGCCTCTTTGATAAATGGTGTTGGAAAAAATTTCTCTTCCATTCTGAAGACTAAACTTAAACCCATGTCAATCATCATGCACTAAACTAAAGTCAAAATTGTTTAAAGATCTAAAACAGAAAAACTCTATCTACTGGAAGAAAAGTAGGTAGAAGTCTTAAAGACATACTTATAGGTAGAGTTCATGAAGAAAACTCAGGGTGCATAGATTCTTACTTACTAGAAAGCCTTCCCACAAGAAAAGAGAGGACCAACAGAGTGAAAAGACAACTCATGGGGTAGGAAAAAAATTAACCAATTGTCCCTCAGACAAAGCACTTCTATGTGGAGCATATAAATAATTGAAAAATCTCTGATGCCCAAAATTCAAAGACCAAATAGAAAAATGTGATCTGGGAGTGAATTAACATCTTCTCAGACAAATAATTAGAAATCACAGATAAATATATAAAAAAATGCTCAACATCATGGGTCATTTGAGAAATAAAAATTAAAACACTGAAATTTCATCTCTCCCCAGAAAGAATGACTGTTATCAAGATATCAACCAATAGCAAATTTGTGTGGTTCTGTGGGGATAAAGGAATCATTCTCCACTGTTTGTGGGGGTGTACACTGGTACAATCACTGTGGAAATCAGTGGGGATATTCCTCAAATAGCTGTGATTGGAAGTCTCATTCCACATAGTCAAACTCTTTCTCAGTATCTTCCTAGAAGAAGAAAAGAAAAAATCATATTGCAACAATATATGTGCACTCATATTTATAGCAGCAAAATTTGTAATAACTAAATCTTAGAAACAACTCAAATTCCTATCAACAGAAGAATGAATAAAAAAAACATGGTATTTTTATACAATGATGTACTACTCAAGCAAAAAGAAGGATAAACTTGAGACTTTCATAAGTAAATGGATGCAATTTGAGACCACACCCATAAGTGAAATAAATCAGACACACATGTTTAAACAACATATTGCCTCCCTGGAATGAGAAATTGGAAAAGTAAATAAGGTCAAAAACGTAAAACAGATATTGTGAAATTGGGGGAAAAACAGTTCAAATTTATAGAGGAACTAGGCTTGATGAAAGTGTAAAACACAGTAGGAAAAAAGGAAAAAAATGGAAGCCAGCTATACTAGTAGTGTCTTTTATTTCAATAAAAAGGAGGGTTTCTGCTAAGATTAATTGGAGAAATTTCTATGACCCTGTCTTGTACATTGAACAACTACTTTAAAGTCAATAACTCATAAAATATTTTTTCTGTTCTATGATTTTGTTATGAAATTTTTGACCTTTTTCCTACAAAATAAAAAATTCAGAACAGTTACAAGCAAAAAAAACAACAATGAGTTATACTGTAGCACAAAAAAGTAGAAAAACAAATTAAGAAGGAAAACATTATTTAAAGCAAGTGTCATAAAAATGATTACATTTACATTTCTAGCTTATGTTTCTATATACGGAGCCCATGGTACAGGAATCATGTACCTATCTGTGACATCATATAGAACTGAGAGAAATATAGGACTGAGAAATAAGCAACTCAGAAGCTTGCAAGCTGTTATGAGAGTTGAGCTTCAACTGAATTCAACTATTTTTGGCAACCAAAGAATAATATGAGAGATCCATAATTGCTATATAGAAATGGATGGCAATATTGTCTATCTGAATCATCAAAATGAGTTTAACATGTTACTAACTTTGCAAAGTATAAATAAAACACCCTTTTGTTGTGAAAAATATGTGTATATA
>NW_004524694.1:8027097-8034900 GCF_000260255.1 Octodon degus | reverse complement strand
ATACATATATATAGCAGCATAATTTGTAATAGCTAAATCTTAGAGACCATCATGGTCTCTGGACCAGATTTAAAATTTTCTCCAATTTATATTAGTACAAATGCTCCTTCTTAATGAATATATAGATATAGATAAGACAGTTAGGATAGATATGCAGCTACTTTCTCAGTTCATTGAAAAGAAAGGTTTGTATTAATATTGTTTAGACAAGATATCATGTCTCCATCTTGTCCTCTGAATAACTACTACAAAGACAACAATATGCAATGTATTAATTATTGTAACTGTCCTACTAGCCTATTTTGAAACTTTCATTGTTATTTTATCTTTTCTCTCATTGAAATGAATTTAAAAATAAAGTAAACTGAAAAAAATTAAAAACAAATTATTTTAAATATAGAAATTATGTCTGCACTTTGGAGGAATTTTCATTCATAATGGTTATTTTGAATATGAGTTAAATCAGGGTATTCTCAGATATTTGGAAAATTGTCTGACTAAAGCAGTAAGATTTCCACTGAGTTATGATCTAAAATTAACTCATTGTATATGTTATATATTATAATTCTCATGTAGACATAAATCATATATATATATATATATATATATATGTTATAATTCTCATGTCAAAATTATATTTATAGGGGCCAAGAAGATGGCTCAGTAGAATAAGTGCTTGCCTGGCAAGCGCAAGGGTCTGAGTTCAGTTCCCAGTTCCACAAAAAAAAAAAAAAAAACTACAACAACAACAAAAAATTATATTTATTACCTTAAGTATATGAGTTGATAAAAGTTCTCCAAATATGCAACACCTAAATTCAATGTATATACTTCCGTGAAATTTAGCAGTCCAATATTCCTTAATGTTTGTTTTTTTTTTTTTTTTGGTGGAACCAGTGATTGAACTCAGGCCCTTGTGCTTGCCAGGGAAGTGCTTATTCTACTGAGCCATCTCCCAGGTCCCCTTCTTAATATCTGATACACTGATACAAGAATGTTTTTCTAAGTGGTGGAAATTCCAGAAGCTTCTGATTTTGTACCACTCCTGAGTAAAGCAAAAACAAAAACAAAAACAGAAAGCTTGTTAGCTATGTGAAAGAAAGAAGAAATAAAGGCCTACAGCTGCCCTAAACTTTCAGCTGTTCTACATATGCGAGGATTGTCCATTTTAAGATTCTACTCCATGCAAGTTCTATATGTAAAGCCAAATAACCTGTGTGAGCAGTTGTTTCACATGTTCATTAATAATTCAGCAGCCTGATCTTTCCCTGCCCACCATCCGCCTGAGCTCCCCCCAGGGTTGCTGTGGGTCAGGACAGATTAGTGTGATTGCCAGATAGTATGTCAACATGTCAAAGATCCAAATTTATAACTTGTGTTAAGGAAATAAGCTTTTTATCCAGGACATAATTCGTTATAAAAGCAGGCATGTTTTTCTTAGATTTGGGGGTTTTGTACTCATTTTACCATTCATTAAGCATCCCATGGCCTGGGAAGCTTTCCTGTGCAGACTAGGAAGGCTGGGGAATTTATCTCTTTCCTGGAAAACAGACCCATGTGAAATTCTGTGTTGTAGGTGGATAAAACTCAGAGGTCTGGCTCCCTTTCCTAGGATTCATGAGTCCTGGCTTCTGAGGTGTAAGTATTGTAACAAAATCACTGGGTCATTTTGAAAAATGCCAAAATCTCCATTCCCTATTCATGCACAGAAAAATCCGGTTACTACCTTACAGAGAAAACCTTTTAGTATTGTCAGGATTTGACTAGCATAAAAACCTTAATCTGGGAGAAAATAATCGTACAGGTACAACATCCGCTCTAGCATTTTGCAGAATAAGCAGTGGGCATCTCACCCTCCATAAACAGGAAGGCTTTAGATATGATTTGCACAGTACCAGAGAGCTCACTTATAGTTTCCTGAGGAGACTATCCTTACATGCTCTCTCTTCTCAAATATTATTCAGACAAAAATACATATTTTGTTGCTTTGACCAACGTGCCTCATATTTTTTCTGCCACCTGGACCATAATATATCTTATCCATGTCAGATCAGATGTATATCAGACTAATGCAGAAGCTAGCTGCTTGCCTCTGTACAGAGTAGCAACTCAAAAGAACCAACAGATATGAATTCTGCCAATAATAGACTAAATTTAGAAACAAAAGTCCCCAGTTACCACATTGGCTGTCCTTATCTTCCTTGACTGAGATGTTTAAAACAGAAAAGAAAAATATACTTTTAAGACACTGGAGTCTATTTAAAAAATATTTTTATCTTTTTTTCATATATTTATGCAGGGTCTACAGGGTCTCACTACACGGACTAGACACTTAGTGATCCTCTTATTTTCAGCCTCGCAAGCACTGGGATTACAGGCATGTGTCACCACGTGCAATCTCGATCGCTATCTCCGCGCGCCTGGGGACAGGGATGATGGTTCCTGAATCTGCCTACACAGCTGCTTTAATCTGGTGTGTTATCTGGCTGGCCCTCTGTACACTTTCTTAAAAGAACCTAGAATTTACTTTGCTCACAGCAAGAATAATGAGAACTAGTTTTGTGGAAAGAAAAAGGACACCAAAATTTTGGTTTGAAGCATATTCTGGAAATTTCCAGCCCTAGTAGGAATGAAAGTGAACAAAGGTTAGGAAGAAATAGAGGAGGAGTATCTGGGAGGAAAGTACTGATTTTTCTATGTGGTTTGAAGTAAGTGCAAACACTTGGGGGAGATTTTCGGTAAAAGAATAAATTGAACAGAGTCATGTTTTGGCAAACTGCTCAGCAGAGTGCACATTGAAAAGCAACAGAGTTGTGCTGTGTTCAGTTCCTGAACAAAGCCTGCAAGTGTAGAGGCATCAGAAGATGCTCATTTATATTTTGTATGTTTGTTTGTTTTTCATCCCTAAAAAGGAATTTATTTATTTATTTTATTGTTTTTAAAAAATTGTATTTGTTATTTTAAAGAGAAAAACAAAAGCAATGACACAGAATTTCAAAACAAGATAGTAGGAAATTAACAATGATTAATATATTGCATATAGTTATCTTCAAAGTACCTGCTCAGATTAGATCTGAGTGATATTAAGAAAGCAGAAGCTAAGGGAGTAAGTGAAAGAAAACACCTGTGGCATAGGGTTCCGGGTTATGGCTTTGTCTCTGGCTGCACTAGCCCTTCAGCCAATATATGGCTGGGAAATTATGATTCAAAGGTTTAGACTTCCACTGAAAAATAATTTGGAAAAGAAGTTTGAAAGTTCAAATAGCAATATTTGAAATACTACTGCTACCATAACACATAAGTTTTAGAAACTGTTCTATTAAACTCCACAAAATTGAAACTTGGTTTAAGTTCAAAGATACAATCTGGTCATCAGCTAAGTTAGGCAGACATTTAGTCAATATTAGTAAATCAGAGTCTACTGTGATTTAGCAGCTGAGAATTAGTAATGCACCTATTGAACAATGTGAAGACCCCGGCAGGTCTCCTGCATCCTCCATAAATGAATTATGAATAAGACAAAACCAAAAGCTGTTTAAGAGATAACAAGAATTAAGGAATTTGCAGCAGATGGTACCAGCTGTGCACATTTAATTCCAGCTCAAACAATCTGCCAAAGAGTTAGACAGAACTGCTTTTGCATGTGAAATTGGAGTATCTCCGAGCCAAAGAAGAAATGAGAGTAGTCTTTTTGGCATCAGTTATCAAACCTTTTATTATAATTAATGTTAGTAGAAACAAACCTTTCACTGTTGTGCTTCTCTAGCTTTCTCTCTGCCTCTTTCTCTCCACCTTAAATAAACATCCATGTCCTACATGTGGTTGTGCAGGTATCAATGTTTGCACAAAGTAAAGAATACATTTCAATAACTAGTTTGAAGCAGACTGTACTAACCATTCAGTCAATATATACTAAGTACAAAAAACAAAAATAATTTATTGTTGATACTTTAAAAATAAATACTTTTTTAAACATCAATATACTTCAACAAATTTATGGGCTGGCCAAATAGCTCAGCAGATTAAAGTGCCTGCAAGCAGGCACAGGGACCAGGAGTTCAATCACTGGGCATGCTGTGCTGGCCCCGTCCCCAGGGCACACTGAGACCACAATTGAGACTGGGCGTGGTGGCGCACGCCTGTAGTCCCAGCTCTTGGGAGGCTGTAAACAGGAGGATCACTGAGTCCAATCTAGTAGTGACACTCTGAACACCCTGTAGATCCTTATCTAAAATACAGAAAAAAAAGAACATGTCTATAAAGATGATGAGTATAAATAAAATAAGACCACAAGAAAACAAAATAGGTGCCAGCGAGATAGCTCAGTGGTCTAAAGCTCCTACTTAGGCAAGCTTAGGCAATTGCAGGGACTGTAGTTTGATCCCTTGGCATAACATGCTGCATCAGCCCTGACCCCCAGGGGCAGCCTGAGCTGACCACAAAATAAATAAATAAATAAATAAATAAATTAAATTGAACAAAGCTAGAACAAAGAAAAGTAGTATATAGTAAGATAATCTAGAAATCTACAAAAAAAACTATTTTTTTATTTTATTATTTTCTATTGTTTTGGTGGAACTGGGAATTGAACTCAGGCCCTTGTACTTGCCAGGGAAGCACTTATTCTACTGAGCCATCCCCCCAAACCCCTCAAAACTATTCTTTTTTAATTTAATTTTATTGAGAAAGAAATAGCAATAAGACAGTTTTGATAGTAGGACAGTTACAATAATTAATACAATACATATTGTTTTCTTCGTAGTAGTTATTCAGAGTACAAGATGCAGACAACATATCTTGTCCAAACACTATTAGTATAAATCTTTCTTTTCACTGAATTAAGAGAAAGTAGCTGTATATTGATTCTAACTATTTTGTGTATACAGGCACATGTTTTTTCACTACAAAATGGTCCTTCATTTATATCCCCCTTTTTTGTTTAGTTTTGTCAGAGATGGGTATTCCATTGCCGTTCAAATATTGTAGGTGTGTGAATTCAACAAAATATTCCATTATAGTCCAGTAGTCCATAATAGTAGTGGGTTATCAGCAGAACTGTCAATATCAGAAGTTGTTGACTTGAGTCTTTTACAACTCAGCATATTAATATAGGTTTATTTTTTATACTTCATTTCTATACTTTTCTGCTGGATGATTAAGTCCAAGATAAAGCAAGACCTATGTAACTAAAAATATAACTTTTTTATGTGACAAGATCAGTCAAATCCCCTCATGATTTACCCTGAAATCCTGTACTGTAGTTGGTAGATCCTTGGTCATTGTCAGCCATGTGGATGATTCATGGCCATTGTTTGACCAGCTTATTCTCTGTGAAAGCCTGAGAGAATGTTTTCTCTCCAGGTGACTCTCCTTTGGCACACTCTACATCATTGATCACTTTCCTCTGTGGCCACCATAATCTCTTTGATCAGAAAATTTGGGAAACCAGTGAGTTATAGTATGTTACAGTACAGGTTCTCTCAAGTCCTGAGTCTTCATTGACCTTGAAGGGCTAGCACCAAAATGTTGGCTGTCCTTGTATCCCTTCTTTTTCTCTAGTTAAAAAAAATTCTTTTTTTTAAGTTCCGTTTTAAAGGTTAAATGTAATAAAATTGGAACAAAAATAGACCCGAACTCTGAGTTCAGTATTCTGCATGGATGCCTATAATAGAGTATTTTAATGGGCTGATGAAGCCTGAGAAAGGCTGGAAGGGAGTGGCTGGGAGCAGCACTAGCAAGGGTCCAGTGAGGAGATCACAACACAACCAGAAAGGGCGCTGATGGAATTGGCTTCAGCAGAAAGAGGGCCCTCCTGAAGGCTCTTAACTGTGGGATTCATGACGCAACATAAGGGTGATAAAAATGCCTGAGGTTTGTTGTCTATGAGCCCTGATGTGATGATGATTAATTGTATCATAAAGTGGAGCTCAAGCACTCTTTGAGGCGACAGAGAGAGCCTTGTGGTAGCGGAAGCACACTGTGTGGGCCTAGAAGGGACAAAATGTGTCACCAAATTAAACAGCAAATGTTGGCCTTCTAAAAATTTATCACAACAAAGACATTGTCATTAATCTCCCTCAAAGATATTCTTCTTCATTTCAAACAAACTCAAATTCTCATTTTTTCTGTCTTCTGAAGCAGGTCTCCACGCCTATTTTCTTGTCTCTTCGGGTGTCATCAAAAATTAAGTGAATGCTTCAGCCTGTTCTCTTTCACCACAAGGACTACTCGCTGAAATACCACAGGGAGTCCTCACGGGATTCCAGCCCTTCCCAAGGTCGGGAGGACTATGACAGGTCAAAGTCTTGACAGATTCAGGACACGGAGTCAGTCATGACACTGTAGCTGAAGACATCAATGAATGAGGAATTCCAGAACTGCACCCGAAAGTGGCAAGAACCAAGGGACAAATGCATCACGTTGTGAGAGAGATTTTTGAGGGGAATTAACATCAATGTGTCTTTCACCGTAATTTTTTTTTAACTTACAGATTAACTGTGTTTTGTGATCACAACTCCTAGAAAGAAACACAGCAGGTTGCAATGCAAAGGAAAGTGCGTGTTTTCAGATACAAGGAGAGGTAAGAAAAGTGAAGTTTGGGCTCTGAGGAACTGGGAAGACAAAGCTTGATCTAAGAGCTCTGTCAGCAGCAAAATGGAGGGAAATTTCTGTGGAAAGAGGTGGTTAAGCTTAGCTACATGAAGCGTAAGCTTCTACTAATGAGCGCAACAGGTCTGATTTATCCCACTTCTGACTGTAGTCATTTTGTTGGAAGGAACAACCAATGCTAAGGCTTTTTTAAAATCTATTTTTCATATTTATATCTGGTCATTTAAGCAACTACTTTGAAGGCCACCTGATGTAATATGACAGCCACTGCTGAATACCTTCTTCTTGGTTTTTAAAACAATTCTGTATTGTTTTTAATGCTTTTTATTATTTTTTATTCAAAAATAAATAAATAAGTAAATGAATAAATAAATGGTACTGCTAAGGCTCCAACTTACTCTTTTCAGAGGTAGACCAGGCACTGGGATTTATGTAAAGTTACCCTAGAGGAGAAGACGATCGTAAAAATACACATCTGTTTTGAAATTTTAAAAATACCAATTAAGGCTCTGGAGGGTACAGATTGTTCCTGTGTACAGTGATGTTCATCAGAGCAGGACTAAGAAAAGAAGACCTCACAGGGGATAACAGGATAGACCGGCGGCTGGGACCACACTGAAACGCGGTAGCCCTGCGCACAAGACCAGGGCTTTGCCAGTTCCCAGTAATATAATAGTTTCTAAGACTTACCAGAACAAATGATCAGACATGTTTTTTTTTAATGAATGCTTTGAAACTGAATCCAGTCTGTGTCTCTTCTTTAGCATCTGTTTATTACCAGAAATATTTTTTTTCTCTTTCTCTTATAGAGCCATCCTTCTCTTTCTGCTTCCCTTTTTCACACTGATGTCTGAGTCTCAAGCTTCTCTCTTCTCTATCTGGCTCTGTCTGTCTGTCTCTGTCCAACCTCCGCCTACTGTCTCTCTCTCTCTTTTTGTCTAGCCTCCCTTCTTTTTATGAGGATATCTTCCATTGACTTTGAATTCAGGATGACGGAATTGCATCACCCTTAAAATATGGTTTTCATTGCCTTTCATTTTATTTGTAATTAACAAGCAACAAACACATACATTTTTGGGGTGGAATGTTATGCTTTGATACATGGGTACATTGTGTAATGAACAAGTAATGTAAATTAACACACCATCACATCCTGTTCTTGTCATCTTCTAAAAACAAGATCACAGCAGGTTT
>NW_004524694.1:8025523-8026600 GCF_000260255.1 Octodon degus | reverse complement strand
TGAGAAATTAAGTAAATATATCTGTTGTCATAGTGTTATTGAAAAGTGACAACTTTCTTACCCGAAAAGCATTTTTTGTTTCAAAAATACTACTACATGTTGACCCAGATGCAAGAAAAAGCATTTTTCATTTTTTCTTTGTCAATATGACTTTCTGTACATCTTCTCATGAACTTCTCCTCATTGTTTTCAATCTAGTGTTCACCTCTGCCAATCACATAGTGTTATGTTTCTTTTTTGCCATTGGTTTATTTTCTTAATGTTTGTACTTCTGGTTTTAGATTTAGAAAAATACTATTGATTGTTTTTAAAAAAGCAAGATAATTTTTCCCCAGATTAAAACATACTGCTAAAAAATCAAATTCCTCAAATTTGTTGATGATGGCACTGTAATTTCTGGGTACCTTAGCCTCCTAAGAGATGCTGCTGGTATGGTACCAAGAAATATCCTAGACTTGCACTAGTATTTTGCTCCAAATAGACCTCATCTAGACATGTGAAATCTTTCAAAATTCAGATTCATATCCTGGACATGTAAATTCTGGATATGTTTTTAAACAAAGGATTGCTTAGACTGTGACTGTGGATAGTCATGGATGAATATAAATTTAACTGCTGCCTTAGGATCAATTAATATTTGCTGAAACAGAAGACGTATGTTCATAATAAATATCTGATATCTTCAGTCAAGTTTAAGGGTTACATTGATTCTTTCCATAAACTACTGCAAATAAAATGTCAAAACAACAAATCGATTAGCTTTTTCAATGAAACAGTCCATTGATCTAGTTGTTCAACAGTATATTACTGGAGGTTTATATTAAATGATGAATTGTTATGGTCTACTAAATTAATAAAATGAAATGAGCACTACACCATGGTCTCTCATTATATGGTTCCACTTCTACCTGGCTAAATCTATTTTTCTGACCTCATTTGTTGTGTCTATCCTTGTTGACTAAATTTTAAATGTGCATATAATTTTCCTACATGTCCTGAGAACATTTTAGGAAAACATCTTTCCATGAAGATTTTTCCCACCATCTCTGCCTGATTCAGAATGGCTCAATTTGGGGG
>NW_004524694.1:8022411-8025308 GCF_000260255.1 Octodon degus | reverse complement strand
AAAAAAATTAAAAAAAAAAAAGAATGGCTCAATTATTTATCTCCTCAGTGTCCTGTAGACCAACTCCGCAGTTTTCAATAGTCTCTTCCCATTCAGAAGTCTAACAAGTTTTCTTTCCAACTGTTGCATTGTGTTGACCCTCCCTAGTGTGGTTTGTGAATATATTCTCTCTTTTGGGCTGCGCTGGAAGTTCCTTGAGCTCCCCAAAATCTACTAGGGTGATCTTGCTGTTAGGCGATGACAAGCATAGGAGGCGATGGCATGTTAATCTACAGGATTTGTTCACTATACAAGGTACACAGGTATCAAAGCATAACATTACGCTGCATAAATGTATGTCATGATTGCTTGTTAATTAAAAATAAAATGAAAGACAATGTAAACCACACTTTAAAGATACTGAAATTCCATCATTCTGAATCCCATGACTCCTCTGCGTTGTGTGTAATTCGCACATTTGTCTCCTTGCAGTGGGAGCTCAACATAACTTCTTAATAAATGAATGAACTCACAGATGAAAATGTTACTAGCTATACAGGGTAAAGATGAAATTGATCCCTGTCCAGATGAGACAGATATTTGTACTTACAATCCACATTGTATTATGTGCAGCCAAACCAAAAGCAGCTACATTGATTTTCCTTCCTTTTGAAGCCAAAAAGATCATTCTAAGTCAAGGTCATTCTTTTCTTCCCATCTGAAAAAAGTTTGCTTATACTGTTTGGCTTCCAGCGAACCTATTCTGGGAAGTATTTCAAACTTTATTAATTTTGAGATACATTTGGAAAACAAATGAAAGAGCAGAGTTGTTAGTGATTACTTGGACAGTTTAAAGATTAGACAAGTTAGAGTATAGTATTCATAATATTAATGTAATTCAAATATAAAAACATCCATACGTCTATACCATGGATTTCAAATTTGTGAAATATCTACCACTACCGTTTTGAAGGCATCCTTTCATTTAATAATTCATAAATATTTAGGAAAACTAGTGTCACAAGTAAAAGCTCTGAAATGGAAAGTGATTGGAAAAGGGACAGGGGTTCCTTGTTACCATAAGTAGAGCAATTTACTATCAAGGGAGAGGAAATTCCAAGCATGGGTGCAAGCTACTTGCCCACTACCTATGGGCTGTGTTTTGTTTAGCTAAGACTTCTGGCGTCATGATCAACATAACTTTAAAACACCTTTCTTTAACTGACTTTCATTCATAAAATTGTTCTCAATGGATGTTTATTTTTTCAGCAAAATTACACAACACCTGATCCTTTGGTAGAAAAATGAGAAGAAATGTGCAGACACCGCCTAATTCATGCTAGATAAAAAATTTACAAAACAAAATATAATGATGGCTCTGCTGTACTATGAATAACTGACAAGATGCAGTTATCTCAAGACATTACCAATTTTAAAAATTAGAGAATATGTAGATAATAGGATATTAAAATTTAGAAGATAATTTCTGGGTATACAATCAAACACACATTGCATTTTGAGAGTAATTTTGATAAATTTGATATCTTGTGAAATGTCCATATTTCATTGATGTTTGCTCAATATTTATGCATTCAAAAGTGCATTTTAAACTAACACTTCATACCTATCTTAGAGTTAAAGAAATGATGATTAAAAGACCTGCAACCTTGGGAAACAAGGCATATTCATTTAATGTCAGGAAGACAACTTTATTACTGATGAAACACAAAAGCCTAGATTATACTGATTACTTAGAAAAGCTACATTTAGCTTAATTATCTTATTTGTATTTCTCTATGCAGAGACAAGTTAAGAAATACACAACATAACAGTCATTGTTAATTTCCTGTCATCTTCCTTGGAAATTCTACATGGCTTTCATTTTTTTACTTTTGTTTTTGTTTTGCTTATTTAGATTTTTAAAATTCATTTTAAAATAAAAAAGGACATATCAGCTCCAGGTGATCAAGAAAATGTAACACACTCAAGGCAAACAGAAAGCTCTGAAAATTATTATTTTTTTATCAAAGGTAATTAATCACAGCTTCTAAACATTGTACCAGTTTTCTTTAAGGAAGCAGGCTAGTACATACTTTTTATTAAATTAGATGTATGGCATATATTAAATTGTATTGTACATTTTAAGGAAGGCAGCAGTTGAGAAAATTTAAAGATAAAAATACTAATTTTTTAGGTTTGTGTACTGTATCATAAGCCTTTTTCTGCTGTTAGAATAAATATATTGATTTTGTATGGACAGAGCCATAGCTTCTGTCTTGAGTTTTAATGTCTTGGCAGCCTTGTTGTTTCAAGTACAATATTATTGTGTTTATGATAAATAAACTTCACTCTCTGCTTCACATGGTGAAAAACTTAACAAGACTGGCATGACTGTTCTGTCTCAGTATTAATGAACCTGTTTAGGGGACGCAGGACCTCAGCTGCCCAGGAAGGCACACAGGCAGCACGCCGGGGAGCTTGCTCCTGGCTCTTGGCGTTTCTCAGCAGCAAGAACAGATCTGCTCACCCGTGCCTGATATTTATCTTCTTACACACAATTATTCTCCTTTTAAGAAGTGACTTTATGATGACTACTGAGTCTCTTTATCCTCCTTCTCAAAAAGAAAGGATGACTGCTAACCAGGAAAATGTATAAATTGCATTAGAATTCCCTCATTATTCTAGCTGACATTGAAATTTGGGCATTCTATTTTCTAGGAGCTGGGGAAGCTAAACATTACTGACCCAAGAATGTGAAAAACTGGTGTCTCTTTTTAATTCTTTCCTGGAAGTGAAATCAATAAAATATAAATATTAAAAAAACAGACTTTGAAGGAACAAACAATTATCGATGTGATTATTTGTAAATCATAAGAAATTTTATTTTACTCCAGCTATTATTTTAACTCTCTATCTAT
>NW_004524694.1:8015725-8022196 GCF_000260255.1 Octodon degus | reverse complement strand
TTTAAGGATAATCCCCGTGCCAAGTGTTTATGTTGGTTTTCCTAAACATACTCATTCCTCTGTGGTCATTTCATTCATTTGCATGTAAAACTGCCTCTGTGGTACTCAGCCAGAGCATATAAATTTTGAGAGGTTATAATAATAGAGAGCAATTTTTGAGAAGGGACTTATTTTCTCCCATTTAGTGGCAACTCATGGTCTGTTTAAAGCCAACATAAATTTTTTTCTATAGGTATTTGGAGGGAAAATCTGACAAGGAAAGAGAATTGGCACTTCCTATTTATAGAATCCATTTCTAAATATTTTCACATCTCTAAAGGATACCCAATCAAAAATTATCTTGATGAACTCTACTAAATAACTTTTTTCCCCATGATCAATACAGAAAAAGATGAATAGATGGTAGGAAGTAGAAACAGAAGAGAACAAAGGGAGAAAAAAATCAGTGATTTAAAACTATAAAATAATAGATATTCTTTATATGTGTGACCATTGAAAAATTGATCATTTATAAATTATCTCTTCTAACTCTTGCTTGTCTATGAGTTGGCAGGAAACTTATTGATTGAAATCTTGTTCATGTTGTTGTTGGCACTAGACAATGAAAACAAGACTCTTTGACAGGTCACGTAGAATATTGCAAAGAGGAAAGGACGCTGACTTAGACATCAGACATGGTGGGATCAGGTTTCCCCATCACCATTACCTTAGGCCAGGCAAGACAGGTAACTCTATCATGTATCAGCTTGGTTCTTTATAAAGTGAGGCTAACTGCAGTGGTTGTCTCCACGTATTATACTAAGGACTGAGTAAGATACATTATGTAAACATAGAGCCTTGCTGTACAGTAAACAATGTTTGCTACTATGTTAGCTTTTTTATTTCCTCTTTTCTCTTTCAGTGGCCGAACAAATCAAATTTCCACCGTGTTGCCTTCCTACAGATTGACTGTAATCGATACTACACTCCTCTCAAATGTAGTTGCATTTTTGGAGAAACTGGGAGAACTTCTCAATCCAGAATTATGTCTCTGGAAACACTTTGGAAATATTTCCTTGAAGAGAAAACCTCTGAAGATGAAAGGTATATGTGTTCTAAACACTGGGACTAAAAGTAGATGCTTCTAATGATGCCCTTCAATAAATTTCATTTCTTCATGCTTCAACTTTTTCTGACTGTAAAACGTAATTTTCAATCCTATCTCACTCCTGGAAGATGTGAGTGAAAAAGGGCTTGTGAATTATTGGAGCTGTAGAAACTAGAAACTATGGTGCTGTTCAATGTGCTATAAGCTCACAGATAAATCTTTTTCCAGGCTCATACTGAAATGATGGTCAGAATTCATTTGGGAAAAATAATTGGATTATAGGATTAGCAATGTGTTTGCAAATAAATCTCAGAAATTGGTATCTTAGCAGCAGTCTTTGTTACCGTAATCAAACTTTGTTCTGTGCTCCATTATTAACAGTGAAGATGCCACTGATTTTTGAGAAATGAAGTATTTTAAAGTCCTTCACTCTGACTAGTTAGTCATGCATTGAAATAGATGGCAAAAAGGCAAGATTATTTTAGGTGAATCGAGTTGAGAGTGATAACCTCAGCGCACTTGCTAAGGAGGGTTTTGCTGTGTGTCCTCATTAAGACCAGGAAACTGTTTGCATCGAACTCCTTTATCCCGGCAACAGCAAAACATATCCTGACATCTTGACTGAAATCAACGCCAGAGCCGCTGCCAAGGTGGCTGAGCAGGCTAATGACGTTCCCTGGTTGATCCTTCCCATCACGCTCCTGTCCCGACCCTGTCACCCTTTCCCTTTCGTAATCTACATATGCAGACTTCAAAAGAGAGGGGGCGCAGGTGGGAAGGGAGAGTTCGCCACCCCTCCACTCCTAAATGTACCTGTCCCAATTTAATGAGGTCATTTGGGCTTCTGGAGCTTTACCTACTCCTATCTCCGTCCAGCAGAGAAATTCTTTTCCTAGCACATGTATACAAATGTATGTATATCCATTGCAAAAGCACATTTACGCACAGAGAGAGCACAAGCCTGTTCCACAAACAGGCATCCCGCGCCGTTCACTACTGAGTGCGTTATCTCTCTCTCTCTCTCTCTCTCTCTCTCTCTCTCTCTCTCTCTCTCTCTCTCTCTCTCGCCTCTGCACTGTCACACTCACAATGCCAAGTATTCCCAGAGCTCAAAATCCTTCTTGCCGATTGAACTCGGGGAGTGCGCACTTGCCCGAGGACGGCAACCCTCCAGATGCAACAGCCCGGGTCCACTGAGCTGGCGGCTCCAGAGCGAACCCTGGGACAATAGCTGACCCAGCGACTGTATGGTGCATGGCATGAGTTCCTTTTATTAGTAGGAAAGGTGGAGAGCTGCAAGCTCACACTGGCCAGTCTTTTGCGTAAATCCTGTAGGAAAAAAGCTCAGTTCTCCGCATGTAAATAGGGCCAGAGGCAGCAGCAATTACCTATTCCACAACCTGCTCTGCAGCCCTCTCCACTCCGGAGAGGAGCCCAGATTCCTCA
Organism: Octodon degus; assembly: GCF_000260255.1. Lineage (NCBI taxonomy): Eukaryota > Metazoa > Chordata > Mammalia > Rodentia > Octodontidae > Octodon > Octodon degus. The sequence continues at coordinate 8,019,663 of NW_004524694.1, read as the reverse complement.
AGGATCAGGTCACCCATGTAGGAGGCCCCGCGATGAGGAATACGATCGTCAAAAGATCTGGGCCAGGGCCTTGAGGGAAAGATGAGGAAATCGGTGAACACCCCGGTGTCGGGGACGCAGCTCCTCTGCACTCTGGGAGCAGAGTGACAGGGTCCTTTGTAGACAGACACGCAGAAGGAGCAGGTCGGAGACGGCCAGTAGATGGCGCAATAGCTCTTCCTTTGCACAATCTTAACCCTTGCGGGCTGCGGGGAGCTGCCGGTCCAGATGCAGACGCACACACTTTGCATTTTGAAAGAAACCTGGCATTTACATATGGGGGACCGACTCAGAATTAAGACGAATGAGTGTGTTCTAGATAAGCCCCACCGAGAAAGTAGTTGGATCGCAGTGCACAGCAGTCCGAAGGGGCTTTGGGAGCCCGGCAGGAAAGGACTCCGCCGCCCCCAGCGCACCGCACCCCTGCCGGGCGCAGGGACGAGACCCATTCCCCCGAAAGCCAAAAATCCTGGCCGCGGATTTACACGTAGGTGCTTGAGTATGTAAATACACGTGTGCGCGTAAATTCCTCTCTGCGGTTTTTTTTTTTTTTTTTCTTTTCAATTCAATCAGAGGCTAATAAATGCGAGGCGCCCGCCGAGACGCCCCGTGACCGCCGAGGCGGCAGCGCACGTCCCCGTCGCGATCACGCCGCGAGCTCCGCCGCCTCCCGAAGCCACGCAGACCGCGAGCGCCGCGGTCCCCGCCGGAGCCTCGGAGCGCTCGGGCGGCGATGGAGGGCTCGCTACCCTAATATCTCTCGGCTGCTTCTTACGGGCGGAATTGATCTATTCGGGGAGGGACAAAAAAGGAAAAAAAAAAAAAAAATCCACCACCAAGCCCCGTCATTGCAAATATTGTGGGGAGTTTAAGGCGAGCGGCGCGGGGCTCTGAGAGGCTCGCTGGCCATCGCGGTCGGTCGGGAGGCGGAATCGAGGTGGGTTTTGGTGGAGGGGAAAAACGCGCAGGAGAAGACGGAATCCGGAGTGGCGGAGACTTTGTGCCCCCGTTGGAGAGATGGTTGAGTCCTCGTCAAGGTTGCTGTGGTATCCCAGAAATACCATTCACTGCGAGCTGTGACCGCGCACCAACAACAGCAACAACTCCACTGCGCCGGGCTGGGCTGAGCAGCAGGAATTAGGAGCCGGCGAATAACACGCGAGGCATCCGCAAAGGGGGAAGCCGAGCGCAGGAGCCCAAGCCCCGGGAGCCTGGCATGCGGACCTGCGCTAGATGTGGCCGCCTCGACTTCCTCCTAATGAAGAAAATGGGGATTAAAAGTGGATTTACGTTTTGGAACCTCGTCTTTTTACTGACGGTGTCCTGTGTGAAAGGTAAGGTGTCCGAGCTGAGGGTCCCCTCAACCGAGCGAGGGGGCTGGTAGCTTACTTTGCAATTTGCACCGATAAAAATGATCGTGATGATAATGATGAAGGAGTTGATTCACGGCTCTTTTTTTTTTTTTTTTTCTCTCCCCCTCGGATAGGAAATGCATTTTGCTTGCCAGATTTGGCGTTCAATGCGGTGATTGAGCTTCTGCTCAATAAATATTCTTGCAGTATGCTCAAAGGAATACGTGAGTTGATTCCTATAGCCGCTAACTAGTGGATACCAGGGCAGAATTCCTCTGCAAGACTTTTCTTGCTGGTGGGGATTACCTTGATTTCTAGTCAGATCCGTGGGGTCTGATGCTTTGGATGGATTATTTATATTAGAAACACTGTTGTAAATGCTTTTTAACCCTTTCTGGGAACAAAGTTACCGATGTGCTAGGAAGGTGTGGGTTTTACATGCAATAGGAGACAGGGGTCTTCCAAACACTGCCACTCCAACATCGAAGGGCTGTATGGTATTTGAATTATTTCTATGAGGTCTGTGCAATGATGACAAACACAGGGGAGCTTCTTTGGGTCTTGTGGTAAAACATTTAGGGGGGAGGATGAGGCTGTAAAATGGTTTGCGATGCCACTAAGTCTGTAATGATCCACCTCTGAGGGTGAATGAAGGTAGGGCGAAAGTCATTAGCTGTTGACCAAGAAGAAAATCCTCAGACAGGTATAGGGAGCGTCACATGTGCAGAAGAGGGGAGGGGGAAGGTTGCCAAAAGGCAAGGGATAGTCGGGATCCCTGGAAGAAGAGCTCTCCTCAGGGGGAAATGGATCTACACGCCTTTTCCACAACTTCTCCCGCACCCTGCTGACCATTAATTGCTCGGAGAATACCCGGGCGGTGTTTCTCACTCAGGCCATCCGTTTTGAACCGTCCCTCCTCATGCTAGCTCGGATAGCCCGGGTGGATGTCGCTCTCCGTGGAGCTAGTTTCAAATCCCGGGTGTCTGTGCGTTGGGGTGCGGGGCGGTTTTGGCCCAGGCGCGCCGCGGCCGTCAACACTGCCCGGACGCTTTTGCCTTTGTACCCAGCGCCTCTCGGAACCGCAATTGGCCGCGTCTCCATGAAACAGTGTATTGTCCAGCTTGCAGCTGGCTGTCCCCACGGCAGGCGGTGCATTTGCATTCCGTGGAAATGATAATTCATGTTTGGGGAGGCGGGAAGTGGAGAGGTTACCTCTGCCTTTACGGTGGCCGACTATGGATGGGTGACACGTCTCGAATTTTAATGTATAGTCCTAAATACCAGGAAGTCTCCCCTGGTCTCTGTGGCAGCAACTGCCTTGTAATCCCAACCTGCTACTTAAAGCTCCAGTGTGTGTGTGTGTGTGTGTGTGTGTGTGTGTTCCCGCAATCTCAGTCCAGCTCTGAGCTAAAACGCTCCTCCTCGGCGGGCAGCGTTACTACACTCGCTGGTGCACAAAATGCACCTCGGACTGCTCGCGAGGGTCTAGGTCGCTGGCTGGGTGCGCGGGGCCTCCGACAGCAGCCTCGGCAGGAAACCACAAGGGTGGCTCCTTCCAGCAGACGACCGAGGCTAAGTGCGAGTTTTCCCGTGATACCTGTTGAGCCCAAACATATTTGGGGGTCAGCTGCAGGGGACGGGGTCTCCCCGGCATAGTGAGCTCTCCAGCCCGGCAGCCCCAGCCAGGCTGCGGGTACCTACCACACTTTCCCAGCCTAACGCGAGGCGCGAAGGGAAGGGCATGTGAATGTTTGCTAAAAGGCAGAGCTCCTGCTGTTTGGCTGAAATCACTGAGCTCCTTTGAGGATATTTTACAGCTGGGGATATCGGGCAAGGGAAGCATGCCATGGTGCGCTGAGGAACCCGCGTCTATGGACCCTTCGCACAAATAAAGCCAATAAAGTCGTTCACTGTACGTAGCCAGCCGGTCCTGCGAGACGTCGCCTACATTTCCTAACTTGGGATGCAGCCTCCGAATTCTGGGAAACTTGCATAGGCTGTATGTTCTCCCTCAATCTGCTACCAATCACCTCGTAGTGCCAATTTTGACAGTTGCTTGAATTTCTCATTCTCCTTTTAAAATTTTCATCTCACCCGGTCTCTGGCTTTCCTGCACACCAAGGCTGCTGCAGTGCCTTCAGCGTTGTTTGCCCAAATAGCTTCCTGCTTTTGTCTTCCACTCAGTTTGTCCTGGGCTTTCTGGCCCACAGAAGGAACAGTGCTGACTGGGGGGTGGCGGAGGTTCTTCAGAGGGTTTTGCAGGTCCCAAGAAGGGCGAGCTTGAGGCTTCAGGGAGTGGGAGGCACGCGTGGGAACCGCGTGGGCCGGAATCCTACCCCTGTCTGTTCTCGTCCTCCACCACCTCACCTCTGCGTGGCGGCAGCAATGACAAAGAGGTTCAGTAGGAGGAAACGCCTCCGAGGGGACAATCAAGTGGACTTAAGGAGGCCTGGATCTGGGGTGGGGCTGAGAGGGGAGCTGGCGTTCAGTGGTGGGCCTTTCATCTTCAGGCCCTCGTCAGAAATGTAAAGGTAAAAGCTACTACAC
>NW_004524694.1:8006122-8015515 GCF_000260255.1 Octodon degus | reverse complement strand
GAGAGAATGAGACAGAGACAGACAGAGAGAGATTTGAGACTCCGCAGCCTGTCGGTTTAAGTCTTACCCAGATAGAAATTGTGCATCTCCAAGTCGTGCTTCAGCGTCCCGCCCACACAGAGGCACCCTTGGGGCTTCCCTACCTCCTGCTCGGGATCCCGGGAGCACCAGGTGCAGCGCAGGAACCAGGACCCATGTACAGCCCAGGGTCCGCAGCAGGTGGCACCGGTCTGACTGCCCCACCCCAGGCTTCCCCGGGGGTCTGACGCTGGATTCCAACTCTCTCCCAGAAGCGCAGTTCTTCTGCTCTGGGTGTTGAGGGAGCTAATACTCCTGCTACAGAGGTCTTCTGCGGGGTGGGGATCACGCCCGGTCCCCTAGCTTTTTCCTCCTGGGAAGGGTCGCCAATGTCCATGGGGGGGCAGGGTAGAGCAGTGGCTGGCTGGGCACATTTCTCCCCCCTGGGCCATGCTTCAGGTCTTGGCCTTTGGCCCCAGCACTGGGACAGATGCCCTCACTCCCACCCTCAAGCGACAGGCTGACGAGGCGGATCCCCAAATGATGCCCAGTGATGGATCCTGAGAGAGCATTTCAGGTGCTCGTGTGTGTGTGTGTGTGTGTGTGTGTGTGTGCGTGTGTGCGTACGTGTGCACACACCTGGGAAGAAGACAATGACTTTACACCAGCGTGCCCTAGAAGGCCTCCAGGGTGGGTGTGAGCGGCCTTCTAGCAGCTTAACCGCCTTAAATGCCCCCTGCACTCCAGAAGGTCCAGGGCACGGGGCCCACTGCTGTCACAGGATCTGATGCAGCCCGGAGGAAGCCTGCCCCCATCCCTCTCCAGGCAGATGCAGTGTTGCACCCCTTCCCCAGAACTTCTCCAAGATTTATCAGGGAGTGGGGAAAGCTCTTTGGTGGGATTCTCCATGGTGCTCTTTTTCCTATTTCTGGTAGCTGGGCCAAAGGCAGAGCACAGTGAAAGTTCAGTCTCTGCAAAGCCTCAGCTGGGCAGGAAGCGAGAGGCGGGACACAGGATACCATGCAGGGTGGTCTCTGTGCCATGTGGTCCTCTGCCCACTTCATTGGAGTGTCCCGTTGAGGGCAGAGAGAGCATTCCATAGAAGGATGGTAGCTGGCTGAACATGAGTACTGAGGCAGCACAACCAAGAGGGTTGGAATCTGCTTCTTCTTTTGGAAGGCTTCACACCTTCCAGTTGCTAAGCCAATGCAGAATGCTGCCCCCCGGGCTTGAGCGGCTCCCAGAATTCTAAACTGAATTTTACTGGACAGACACCTCCTTGAGAGTGGTGCAAAGGTCCTTTCACAGCCTGGCGCTTTGCCAGGCCTCTGGGTGGGTGGGGGGAGCTAGGGCTGAAGAGTGTGTGAGCAGAAATAATGAAGGAGCAAGTTTCAGGATCTTGAAACCCTCATGGCGACTCCCTTGAGCTCCTTCAAGGAGAAAAAGGATAGAATTGCTCAATAAATCAAGTACTCCAGGAGCATGGACTTAGCTCAGTAGTTATCACTATTCATGATATTAATTAGCATCTCTATTTCAAGGCTAGTTGAATAAGTCTGGGCCATGGATGTCTTCTCCCTGAATTCAAAATTTAATGGCTGCAGAAGCAGTGCATTCAAATAAAGTGGCAGAAAGTATGTGCTCCATGGCTCTAAATGTAATAAAGTTATCCCAAGATCTCATGAGACCCGAACAGGAAAGGTACAAGAGGCAGCTTAGGTAGCAATGCTTTCATACTTATGTGGAAACCAACTTTGGTGTTAAAATACTTGCTTCACATTGCTTATGCAAATCAGCAAAAGGAGCTCCCCTTGCCTCCTTCCGCTCCAAACACACTTCCTGTTGTACAAGAGATGCCTTCCTTCTACTTACTCAACAGTAGAAGGAAGCTTCAGAGTACCAAACACTTCCGATATTTTGTCAAGCAGCAGTACTAAATGTAAAACAACAAGGACAATCCTGATCAAGGGCCTTGCTTCTGTATGCAACATTATAGAAGAAAATGAGCCTTCTCATACTTTGCATTACAGGATTTGGGTAATGAGAAGAAAAATCTTCGCAGATAAGAAGCTTAAGATGAGATGTGTAAGATGCAAATAAAATGTAAGCCCTCCTTATCTACATATACATTAGAATCCAACTTCAGTGTTTCTCTCCTGTCTCTTTCTTCCAGTTGCTTTACTCCCACTGTTAAGAACAGTGTAGCTTCATGACCAGGAAGTTCTCAAGTGGAATTGGGATGAGATCTGGATGGAAAGCGTGGTAGAACAGACTGTATGGTTATAGAATTCATCTTTTTCATCTCAGAGTAAGCAGGAGGGTGATCCATGATATTTCTGAGGCAGACCTGTCTCCATGCACACAAGATTTTCTCAGAATTAGGCTCTTTGTAGGGCTTTTATTGTCATTAGGAATACCATTTTAAGGAATGTCACTGAGAAAAATAAGATCTGTGGAATGCCTTCCAGTATCCATCGTTTCAGAGCTAGTGGCCCTCTGCCTCCTCTTAGGGCTTGATCCTGCAGCCATCACATGAATCCACATCAGCAGGCTAAGCTCTTGGCTTGCTGGCTGAGAACTCCAGAAGAGTGAAACTCTGCCTATAATGGATAGCTGCCTACTGTCCTACAACTTGAAATCTCCTCTAAGATGTCTGAACTTTCCACATCATCATATGACCCACAGACCACGTGAATGGATAAAAAGTGTGTCAGTGCTAATCATAAGGCATGAGATAACACACATTAACCCACGAGCTCTTCAAAGTTAGTAGTAAAGTGATTTTCAAGATGCCACAAGTGATAGAGCATTAACTTCCTCCAGAAACTCTTATTCTCACCAGAAATCTGTTGAATAACATATTCCAGGAGTTAGTCATAGATGTATATGACTTTAGCTAGCCATGTAAGTAATTCTGATATACTCTAAAGTTTAAGAACCACACTAGTAAATTGGAAAGAATGTCTCTGGAGGCACTAAAACATGAAAGTCTATAATAATTCTGCTAGTGATTGCCTTTGGGCTAGAAACACACTTTAGTAAGATTCACTTTCACTCTCTAGAATATCAGTGGGCATCATATTGAGAGATGATGTAGATGATGTGCAATGTCCAGTGCCTGGCTCTAGTAGCTGTCACTGATACTATTGAAGTAAACTGTTGTGCAAAGCCATGTGCACTTCTTTGCTAACATCACTAACTTAGCCATTCCATAATGGTTAGTGCAAAGTGTAGCCTCTGCTTTATTTTTCTTGTCCCAGGAATCAAACCAGGACCTTATGCTTGCCAGCCAGGTGCTTGTTCTACTGAGCTATAGCCTCAGCCCCTAGCTTCTTCTTGATACAACTTCATCATGGTTAAATTCTCAGGTTATTACATATCTGAGAAATACTCAGAAATCTTTCCACATTCATATTGGGCTCTGGTTGCATGGATCAGGGTCAGAGTTATAGCTAGAAATGTTACTCCTCCTGCTAGGCTGATTTAATCTCTTGAATTCTGGTGTTGATTTCTTTTAGTATTGGTTGATTAACATGCTTACATGAAAGTGTTCATCTGGTTTAAAGTTATAGCATGCAAAAAACTGGAAGAGTCATTAAATATTAAGTAGTTTATACTCTTATACAAGTTCACATGCTTAGAAAGAACATGATTTTGGTACATTATAAGGATTCTTAGTTTCAGAAATGAGACTGGATTACTGGGAACTCAAGTCAACATCCAGCTTTCTCTTATACATTATTAACTTTATTTCCTACTTAGTTCAGCAGGTACCAATAGTCACAAAAGTTAACACTGAAGTAAAAGAAGTAGTAACATCAAAGACTAGCAATGGTTACCTGAGGCATGATCAAAACAAATTTGAGGTTCTTCCCCAAAGTCAAAATGGCCATGAAAGGAAAACACCTTGAATACATTTAGCACAATGAAGTGGCCAGAGCAGGACAGCTAGAGATACAGGAGGGGACTTCTGTATCTGCTGCAGAAAGTGAAAGAATGATGGATGAGTCTATGCAACATTACACGGTGTGTCTTTTCTTTTTTAATGCATTTGGTACCTTGTCTCACCATGCAGCTCAGACTTGTAGTGTTCCTCCTGTTTCAGCCTCCCCATCAGTGTTACTACAGGTGTGGGTCCCTGTGCCCCATCTTGATGGCTGTCTCAGCACACCTGGGGCAGGGATGGGGCAGCATGAGGTGCTGGGATTCAAACCCGGGTCCCTGTGCTTGCCTAGGCAGGCACTTAGACCACTGAGCAATCCCCTCAGCACCGACAGGGAGTGTCTTATGGAAATGAATGGAAATGCATCTTCTACTGTTATAAATAATAAATCTGTAAATAATATAGATCAATAGACTATTTTCATGTTTCAGGAAGAGCTTTGAAGGGTAGTACTTGAAATTAAATTCTTATTTATTTCTTAAAGTGTGGAAAGAATTGCTTATGTAAAGAAATTATGTTTTTAATTAAAGACAACTTTTTAGTTTTATTCAAGGATTTTAATATGTTTCTCATATTTTCCTGAGATTTATATGTCCATTTTCATTGGACCAATTTCTCATGTTAAGTTATACAAGACCATTAAGTCATTCAAAACTCTACTATGAAATATTGCACTTTAAAAGTTTGAAACTGTAAGAACAATCTACAGGGTTAAGTGGTTAACTTCACTTTTAGCAGCTTGTGAAATATTTTACAAATCTCTTTGATAGGAGGTAAAATTTGCAAAGATATTGAATTCTATTAAATTTGAGGATTTTCAATGTTCAGAAAGCAATTGAAATATGTAAAAAGTAATGAGTGTTTCCCTTTAAAGCTGAGTTCATAATGTTCAAGATTCATAAAGCTTTTACTTTGCCTTGTGCTAGCAAATTTTAAAGCAGTACTTATGACACACAGTTTAAAGTGATAGGGCTTCTTAACTATGAAAATTCTAAAGTATAGTTCAATGCCAACGTGAAAAGAAATTCATAAATGCAAATAGACTCCATGATGTGTGTTTCTTAAATCCTAAATAACTTTGAAAAAGCAAAGGCTCCTGCTATAATTTTCCAATATGCAAATTCATCTGATTGATTTGAGGCTGCTCAAAGGTGTTCCATTTATAGAGCGAATATGGGACATTATTGTGTTTTCAGAAATGGTACCAGGACAACATTCTTATGTGTGAAGCTCTTCAGTAAATTATTTGTAAAAAGTATTATTTACATCACAGTTAGGTTTCCTCTTCCCTCGTTTTCCTGTATTGAGCCTCAGCGAGCCTCTTAGGAAGTCGGGTTCATCTCTTATGAACAGATGATTTGTCTCATTAAAAATAATCTGTGTTTTCCTGGTCGCAGAGAGCTTCATGGCTGCTCTTGACCTTGCCATCAGTCAGTGAGTAAGTGAAATAGTCATAATCTCACAATAAGTTACTGTTAGATCCTACTTTAGTAACTTGGAATAAAATTTGAACATCTCATATGCATGTGAATTCGTAGACTTAATACATAAAATAATTTGAGAGATACAAAAAAGTTTACTAACTGCATAAGCCCAGACAAATAACATCCTACCATTTGGTAACTAAGATTTCATTTAGTTATGTAAAATTTTGAGGGTGGTAAAACTGTTATTTCCCATGTAGTCTATTGTCCCCTAGGTGGTACTATTGGAAGGGGTAGATAAATACTTTTTTTAAAAATTAAATACACATACCACAGCTTTAGTCAAAAATTCTGCTTTATTCCAAAAGTTTAAGCTGGTTAAAGGTACTGGTGTTTTGCATCTTTACGTGAAAGAGGAGACAGCACAGAGAAACACAGTGACATGCAAGTTCGAAAGTACAAGCCAGTCTTTAAATCTCCTGTGTAATGCTTGTGTCCTTATTTGATAATGTCCTCCGAACCTCTTTAGATCATCCTAATTGGTTTACGGGAGAAAGTAAAACTTAGGAGAAAACATTGCGTCTATCTCCAAATTCTAATTATAGTCAAAGCAATGCTTTCTGCCTATGGAAGAAGATAAGCTACGTGAGTGTACTAATGTGGGTAAATAAGACTCTCAACACATGATCTAAAGAATACCTTAAAAATTAAATGGGGGCATTTAAAAGTATTTTGTAGTCTTCAATAAAAACTACATGAATTGAATTTCACCTCACTGCTCAGGCTTTACTCTTTGGCAGAGTGGATAAAAATGTGTGTTCACAGGTCTTTACTCCTTTGTCCTTCTGAACTTTACATTTAAGGGTACCCAAAATAAAAGTAGCATTTTTTATGTGTGTCATCAAAGCTTTATTTATGGGTATATTTTCAGAAATATCGTCTTACTTTAACTTTTTCATTCAAGATTAAGACATCTTAATAATATTTACACACATTCTTCACAGAATATACTAATTACATTTAATTCTTTTTCTGAGGCATTTAGATTTTAAACAGTTTTGATGTAAAATGAGCTTACATATTTTGATATATGTTCATAGATTCTTGGCAAAAGTCACGGATGAAGATGCCTTCAAATTTACCCCGTGTGTTGTCAACAGTTATACACTTTACAATTTTATTTGTGAGCCACGTTCCTCATTTAAAAGCAGTATTATTGCTGCAATGAGTTAATGGAGTTCAATGAAACTTTGAATCGCAAATTGATCTTTTCGTTTCATGATCTTGGTGAGAGAATAGAAAAGCATATTAAAAGCCGAAATACTTTTTTCAAATACCAGTAAGTTATTTCCTTCCTCCCTTGCAATTGTGTGTTTTATGGTCCTAACAGAAGCATTTTAATGTTTGATATCATTCTAGTTTCTCAACTACTTTGATTTTCTAGAATCACAGGTTTCAAACTTTCGTTTATATTATAGAAGTTTGATTTTTTTAAAAATCAAATGAAAAGTATATTTAACTCCATCTTCTTTCAAAATAGACTGGATACATGGATAAAAATATATTTAACTCCATCTTCTTTCAAAATAGACTGGATACATGGATACAGAGATAATGAAGTTTATCAAGATGGTCAATAGTCCAAATATAATTAAATACATATAAAATTTTAAATTTATTTCATTATGAGTATTTTATTATTGAGAAGTGAGTATATAGCTATGCTGTTATTTTTATGAAGCATAAGATTTTGTTAAAGAAACTTTAACTATAGATAATTTGAAATTATTGGAAGTGATTTTTTTTTTTTTTTTTGGTGGTACTGGGGATTGAACTCGACCTTGTACTTGCCAGGCAAGCGCTTATTCTGCTGAACTATCTCTCCAGGCTCTAGAAGTGCTTTGGTTTTAAGTTTTTAAACTACATTTTTACACACAGAAATTACTATTTTAAATCCATTACCAGAATTACTACGTGGCTCTCACCTAGATGTCAATAGTGAATTCATGCAGAGTAACCTGCAACTTCTAATGTGGAGCTCCATGATGATAAAGGCTGAATTTATAAGGTAACAGATCAAAGTTGCAAGAACTTACAAAACCCACACAGCAGAATCTTCTGGAGTTGTCAGGTCCTACTGGGCATATTGTTGGGTAAACATTGGCTCCATACTGGAAGCAATTGGACTTTAGAGTCTAGAGGAAATACTTAATTGGGGTTTACTTACACAAAAACATCCAAGGATAAAATTTTATATATTTTTTGCTGACATCTGAGAGGCTGAACTGATCCAAATATGCAATGTAAACAAAGTTGTGCCCAGGTTGCATTATGTGTTCGGTAACTTCCAAGTTCTAGCAATTTCTAAGACGTTAGACGTAACAAGTTCACTTAAAATGAAGATTGTGTAAGAAATGCCATTAGGCCCAAGATTGCCTGGATTGAATGTATCTATAGTAGCCTTCTACAGCTTTAAAAAATAAATCTTTCATCCATAAATCCTATTAATACTTGTGTGCTCTTTTATCTGTTAAATCTTTTAAAAGGAGGTCAAACAGAAACCCTTAAAATCAATTTTCTTCTGTAGGCCTAGAAAACTGTTAATATCTGCATTAACTTGGCAGCGTCCATTAATATATTAAGAGGTGAATATCAGAAATGACATTTTGAACTTCCTTTTTAAATATTACCTGTGGGTGAGTCCTTGGAAAACAACCATTTTTCAATACTTTCAAAATCACTTATTTTCACCATTTTTTGCATAGATTTCTGAAAAATCCCTATATTAGGAACTCTTTAAACTATATTTATGTAATTCTTGAAAAGTGAAATTTCCAAAGGCAAGAGAAAAAGCTGGATTAGATAAATTTGATTAAGCCGTGTGCTGTTTCACATCAATATAAGCTCAGTTACTTCTGCTACTTTTAGATGTAAAAGTCAAATTTAATAAATGATAATTTTTATTAGATTAGCATTATTTTTAATTGAACATTGTAGGATTACCATAACTTGAAGTGTGAAAAATATAGCAGTCAGTGCATTTTATTCTCTAAAAATCATCAAAAATTTAACAGAACTCATTGGTGTGTGCTATCTTCTTCTGTCATTTATTGAGGTCCATCTCATTTTGGGGTCCTTGCCTAGACTTTGAGAAATGAAGATTTAGTTCCTACCCAAAAAAAAAAAAACATTGATTTTCTCTTGAATCAAGCTTTTCGTGAACCTAATACAAAAGCAATCTTGCTATTATGAAATTGCCTAGTCTTCCAATAAGATTCTCTTTTTGTAAACCTGAAACTATAGCCATTAGCATTTTGTTTACATATCACACATATTAAAGCTGTTTTTTGTTGTGCAAAAGATATGCATAACATTTTCTAGATATTGTTTGAAACTATCCAGTGAAATACCTCCTCTTCCTGGCCTTATCTAACTTTCTTTCATCATTTCAACTATATTTACGGATAACTAAATGTTGAAGCAAATGATATTAATTGGATTAACCAGCATTAATGAAGACCCCACATATGTTTCTGCACTACTGTATGTACAATTATATAATCATTTGTAATCTACAGTTTGTGCTTCTTTTAAATTTTTGAATTATTTCTGACCTCAAAACTTCTCTTTAGTTTTCTAACACTTTCAATTTAAATTCACATCTTTGTGCCACATACCATGGTTCACATGAAATAAACCGTGAGCCAGTGTATTAAGATCAAACACACAAAGAGGAAGAAAATAAATATTAATATAATATACTATGTTACAGTTTTCCATTCATTACTGTGTCTTTATTTGGAGACATGTTTTGAAAGTCGGTTCTTTCAACCGACTTTGTTGGTTTCTAATCTGTAATGTAAACAGCAATAGAAAACTTCATAAACAGTCAGTGGGAGAAACACTAAGATTGCACCCTGGTTTTTCTACATAAGAGTATAGTAGAATGATCTGTGTATACAAAATTAAGACAGTCAACAAATTTCATCTGATGTATTACATTTTTCT
>NW_004524694.1:8004918-8005942 GCF_000260255.1 Octodon degus | reverse complement strand
GTGCTTATTAAGGCAGTAAATATTGAAGTTTTCACCTATTGCTAAACCTCAAAATGTCAACTTTTAGCATACATATCTACATCTTTGTTCTCTTTTTGATTAGTTCAGAGAAGAATGTTTAGAGATTTGAAATAAAATTGTCTTGCATAATCTGCATCGTTGTAGTTAAATTACTGCAATTCTGGAAAGAATCTGATGGTCAGTCTTGAACTTCACAATGTATGGCTTTAGTTCTACTTATGGTAGTATCAGAAGGTCTTATGGGGTAATTTTCAGGGCCTGCTCCCTTGGCTCCATCAACTGCCAACACAGTATGTAAGAGGCTTTTTTTTCACCTAACAATGACAACAAAAAGTACTCATTTTATATTTCACAGAGTATATGACATGAAGAAACACCATAACCAACATTTTTCTCTACTGCCATATTGCACATTTTTTTCTTATTTAAATTACAATTCTTATTGTATTTTCAAAGTCTTACTAAGAATTTACATATATGTGCTGACCCTACTCCTGGGGTGCACTGAGATGGCTACTGAGCCAGGGAGTGATGGTATACACCTATAATCCCAGCACTTGGAATGCTGAAAACAGGAGACTCACTATGAGTCCAATCTACGTAGTGAGACCCTGTAGACCCTGTACTAAATAATGAAAAAAAAAAAAGGATTTACATATAACAATAGCATCATCCATGGAGTGCTCACCTGAGATGCAGTGGAATGTCTCTGAAGCTAGATTCTTTGTGGTTATTACTGAAAAACATTCCTGAAAAGCCACCTGTAAGATGCACAGACAGGCTTCATGAAAACAAGCCAGCTATTGGGATTTAGATTTTCTTTATCTCCTCACACACTCAGGGCTCTGTTGTCTTTTATTTTATTTTACTTTTCTTTTTTTCCCCATAATTTTATTGAGAAACAAATAGCAATGAGACAGTTTCAAAACAAATTGGTAGGACAGTTTCAATAATTAACACATTGCATACATTCTTCCTAGTGGTTAATTGCTGTACAAAATGC
>NW_004524694.1:7999851-8003148 GCF_000260255.1 Octodon degus | reverse complement strand
CTCCACACTGATTTCCATAATGGTTGCACCAGTCTACATTCCCACCAGCAGTGGAGAAGGGTTCCTTTTTCCCCACAGCCTCTCCAACAGTTGTTGTTGGTTGATTTCTTTATGATAGCTATTCTTTCTGGGGTGAGATGATATCTCAATGTTTTTTTAATTTGCATTTCATGGATGACTCATGATGTGGAGCATTTTTTCATATATTTATTCACTTCTTTAATTTCACCATCTGAGAAGTGTGTGTGTTCATCTCAGATAACCATTTCTGGACTGGGTCTTTAAATTTTTGGTCCCTAATTTTTTTTTTAGTTCTTTATAAATTCTAGAGAGCAGACCTTTGTCTGAATACTTATTCATCATGATTTTTTCCAAATCATGGAAATCATACTTATTCAACATGATTTTTTCTGTTGTCCTTTGTCTAGCTTTTTGTGTGGTTCCTTTACCATCTCTACAGGTCAACTTCCTAGAACAGGGTCTTGTTTTTCCTGTAACACATATAACTAGGAACCCACACAAACACTATGTGACCCCCAAGGTGTATTCCAACACACCATATCTTTTCTATTCCAAACTTATAGAAGCATACATGATTAACTTCCTTTCATTTAAATAACTATAGAAATTAGAAAGTAGTGTTATCCAAATAGGATCCAGTGACCTATGCCTAGTCAACCTATTCATTAAAAAGAGTAGATAGAAAAGGAAAATTGGTAGACACATATTTAAAGTACTTCCATGACCTTTCCTTAAATGCAGTAAACAAAACATTATCAGAATGCAAAGTACTGCATTCTTATTAACTTTACTATTTAAACCCAAATATTTGTGATTTATGGATACTTCTTTCCATTCTATACCTATTTCTATAATAGTTTGCTTCATTCTAAAGAATTTGGGAAAACACTTCTTTCAGATAAATGAGTGATTAGGCATCTCTAATAATTATGCATCTTCATTTCTTTTCTCATTTACATGGCAAGGCAAAATACCCATTCATCTCTCATCACCTGCATCACATCAATCACAGAGCTGTAGAACGGAGCCTCTCACTGAAGCATCACAACCTTGAGAGATGGTTATTCTTAGCTCCTTGTTAGCTTGGGGAGACAAATTTGAAGGCAGAAACTGATTAGCGAAGGAAGAGATTAGTTTCTCTCCTTTTCAAGACAAATGTTATTATCTATAAGGAAGGTACACAGCCAAATGTATGGGAACGCATAGAGATACTTCAAAAGGCTTCTATAGCACAGCAACCTGGTGTGTACTTTATCAGTGTTAAGCCAGCCCAAGGGCGAACCCCTGCATCTTGCATGGCACAAACAAGATGTCATGGATTGGGAAGGGAAAAGATGATAGCATTCAGAAGGAGAGGATTTCTGGGCTGTCTGACACATGTGAGTGTTTCTGAACGTAGAGCACTTTATTCTATGTGTACCAGATGAAGGAAAACAGTAGAAATGAATGGATGTCAGATTGCAATTCAGAAAGGTCAGAGAGCCAGGCCTCCTGTCACTGTTGAAATGCTCTGTGGAGGACCTTTATCACGTCAGAATTTGCTGATAAAATGAAACTAAGAATACATATCGTGAAATAATTAGCTGTTACGATATCATAGTTAGGGATTGTGCTTAAGAGTGCCTGTTGTCCCAGTTTTTCCTCTTTTACAAATTAAAGGAGATTGGACATGGGCCATAATTTCAATGTCAGTTCATGTTTACTTACACTTTATATATTCCAGACTCATGGAAGATTTTCTGTGAACTTATTTCTTAGAAATGTAAAAGAAAGAAAAATCTTTCTTTTTTAGCAGTGACTCTTACCAAACTAAGAAGAGTATCTCAAAAATTTCAGAATCAGTCAGTATGTCCCCTGAACCACTAACACAATACCTCATAAGCAAAATAAGTACTTAATAAGTATTCAGAGAATTGCACTGGATTGTAGTTAATTGGATTCATTAATTTAGTTTGGGTCAAACGTGCTCTCAGAAAAATCTATTTTTACTATTCAATTTTCTGTTGTCATATGCTTCAAATATTTCTAGTTCTATCATTGGTAGAGATTGATATATATTTGCATATACAATGTGTCTAAGGAAACAAAATGTGCAAGAATTGTATACTTAACAACTATGTAAAAGTATGAAATTCTTTTTACTCAGCTTTACATAAAGGATCCATATTAAACTCGCTTGGATAAAAATCTTACTATGTTTATTCTCATTAAAGTAAGAGGTTCCCCTAAGTTGTTTAGCCCTGATAAATTACACATTCTGTCAGAAATATTTATTATCCTAAGACACTTCAGAACATGTTTGCAATTAATGCTTATTATAGTAAAAAGAAAATTGGGTTGGAAATATTTATTATGGCTATTTTGAACCCTCAATCTGGAAGGAAGGATCATGAATCCTAACCCTAGCTATACTCTCACTGGCTTGATGTGGAGTGTTTCTCTGAGATTAGTTTACTAATCTACATCTTATATAACCTCCCTGAATCACCATGCTGTCTGATGAATCAATGCAGAAAAGCCCTTTTTGAGCTGAGCTATACATTGCCACTGAGAAAGATGATGACATAAACAATAACCACTGTATAGTTTGTCTTATGAGACCTAAATATATCTGCTTCTATTAATTCAATAATATCTTAAAACAATAGGAAACGCTTTTCATATATTTAGTGAGGCAATTCAGGTTTTAACTGATCTTCTGTTTGATTTTAAATACCATGCAAGGGAAGCTACGCCTTGAAGTATATTCCTTCATATAATGAGCAATAATGATTTAAACTTAACTTGTCTTGTAAATGCAGACTAGCTATACATTTAACTGAAATCGATATTCTTTCCAATGAACATGCTCTCCATTTCACTGAAGAGATTCAATTGAGGAGAAATTTTATTTTATTTTTTATGAGCAGAATATATTTATTGAGAGAAAGAAAGCTCCTGTCCCGAGAGAGGGAGGGGGGGGGGGCCTGAGTGGGTAGTTCCCCCATTTGTTTTTTAGGGAGAAATTTTAAACGTCATAGTTTATTCTAGTGGATTCACATGCCTAACTGTGCATATTTTACTGAATTTTCTCTGTTGCAATCCTAAGGTCCACCTTAGGTCAGTTGGACCCTGCGAGACAACCTGGCAACTTGAGAGCAAACTGCTTCATCCTCATGGACCATTTAATTTGTATGTGATTGTGGTCTAATTGCCAAAAAAAAAAAATGATTCAGTTTAATGCAGGGTACATTAATGGGTATTTATTTATTTTTAATTTAATTTAATTTAATTTTT
>NW_004524694.1:7996992-7998430 GCF_000260255.1 Octodon degus | reverse complement strand
TTCTGTAATTTTCCCATATTATTAATTATTTAAATTTTTTATTATGAATCTCTTCCCTATTTTGGCAGTACATATGAAAATTTATTTTATTTTATAAATGCTTTTATTACATTTGATATCATGTAATTATAGCAAAGCTTTTAGTTTACTAAGTTTATGTCTCAAGAAGTCCTAAGAAGTTTGTTGAAAACATTTATTTAAAGCTGAGATCAACAGTAATGTTTATCTTTTCACTCATAATTTTTTGTTTTACTTCTACTTTATATTCACAGTATTTGAAATTTCCACTTCCTGCTGGTTCTTAATCACTATTCTTCTGATTAGTTCATAACTTATTTTATAAAAATTTTACCAGAAATAAAGAAATAGGAATTTTAAGTTACATTGAGATTTTTGTTTCATTTTCACTTCTGCAAACATTTACTGAGCTCCTATTTTTAAGTTTACAATTAGAACAGTGGAAATGAAAAAGTTAAACAATGATCTCTCCAGACCATTAAAGATTTTATAACGCTTTCTAATGGGAAAGAAAAGTTAGTGAACAAATAACCTCAAGAAACTTTAATACACAGTACAATGAGAAAAATGAATCACCCCTGGTAGTTAGAAAATAAGATGATGAACGTGACTGAGAATGAAAAGGCAATGTTATGAAAAGTCTATGTTTCAAATAGCGTGCTGGTGTTTCCCCAGGGGCAGCTGAGGGCATTCTGGGGAGGGCTCTCCAGAGCCAGGCCTTAAGGACCACCATCTTTGTAGGTGGCTGTGTGTAAATCAGCCTCATCATAGAGAGACCTCTTCAGGCAATGTAGTTCCTCAGCAAATCGTAAAATGATGCTGCCATTAAATATGTGTTATGCTTCTGTAGTAATGCTTCCGTAACTTCTGTAAACTTTAGAAATATATACTATTGTCTTTTGATATAGAATATATTTAAGTCTACAGAAAATATTATTTATAAATACATATGCCTATATGTGCCCCTGCTTACTTTTTAATGTAGGAAAATTTCATTTGCCCCCCCAAACCAATGTTTATCAAGACAAGCCTAGCTTCTCAGAATGCAGATGGCTCCTGTTGGAAAATTTTAAGTATATTATCCATGAAGTTTTAATTAAAATTATCTCTATTTTTCCTTGATCACTGATGTTTTGTAGTCTTCCCTTTCGCCTTCCAAGTATTGATTTTGACATCAATTTAAATCTGATGATCTTTTGTTCTTTGGAGGAAACTGCTCCCTATATATGACCTCAGACTATGAAATAGGGTGAGGTACGGGATCTGTTTAGCAGATCCAATGATTCTGAACTGGGTACAGTTCATTCTACATTTAATTGATTTAAAAGAATCCAGCTCAACTGCAGCCATACTATGTTTGCTGTTAGTCATCCTCGTCATCGTTGTCTTCTCCTCCTCCTCCTCCTCCTCCCCTCCTCCT
>NW_004524694.1:7993544-7996717 GCF_000260255.1 Octodon degus | reverse complement strand
CTCTTTTGGAGATGTGGTCTTGCTATGCAGATTAGGGTGGCCTTGAGCTTACTTTGTAGCCCATGCTGGTCTTACACTCACGACAATCCTGCCTCTGCCTCCCAAGTGCTGTGATTACAGGCATGTGCCACCACCCCTCCTTAATTTTCATTTTTAGTAGGGATGCTTAGTTCACTTTTTTCATTCTATTTATGGAATTTCTAGAGATAAATTTGAATAAATTTCTGTAAAACTTCTTTCTTATATTTATTATGTTTCCTGATCAGACCTACCCTAATTCTACATTTACTACTGTTCTATTAAGGATGCATGTCTGTTTCAGGTGTTCATGCTTTCGTAAATGTCTGCATTTGCACCACACTGCTCCTGGTTTATTCATTTTCTACAAATGCCATCTGTCCTCCCCAGATACAGTACACTAGATTCTCTCTACTTGAACTTAAACTCTCTTTTCTTTATGTCAACCATTTTTTTTATATCTGAGCAATCCCTCCTACAAGTAATGCCTTTGAGTTTAAATAATTTATGCACTTTCTAACTCCTTCATGTCATAGATGGAAATTTGCCCATCTAAGCAAACTAATTTGTTTAGTTTGTGTTTTTTTTAACCTCTTCTGAATTTTTGTTATGTTGGGTTTTAGATTTCCCACGATAGTCCTTAGTTTACATTTGATTTAATTTTGTGCTATCAAACCTAAACAATGTTAAAGTTCGAATTAATTAATTAGATAGGGGCCAGGGAGATAGCTCAGTAGAATAAGTACCTGCCTGGAAAGTGCAGTGTTCTAAGGTCAATCCCTGGTACCACACAAAGAATAATAATAATAATTATTATTATTTAGATAAATTGTCTGTATTCTTATCTTTGGAGAGAAAATGAGACATCCTGCATTGTACACTTTGTTACATCTGTTATCATGGGAATTTCCAACTCTTCAAGTACCACTTCAATTCATTCCTAAGCTCCTATTTTCATAGAATCATTGTACATTATTCATTATGCAAACAATGTCAACTATTCACCACGTATTTGAGTATTATTACCGAAATATCCACTAAGTAACTTCCTGCTATCTCTATTGAAATTGTCTTTCACATCACAAAAAAGGCTTTTATCTCCAACCATGATTTCTTCATAGCTTCTATTTTCTCCAGGATTTTTATTTTGTTATGTTTGAGTTCTGGGGGGTGAAGTAAGCATTTAAATTCTTATGCATTTTGAAAACTTTGCCATGCTATGCTTTTGAGTGACTCATCAAATTTTTTTATTTTCTTATTGTAATACTTTGTATTTGGACAGTGTTTAAATATTTATGTCAACTTTCTTTTTCTTGTGCATAAGATTTTTTTTTCCTTTGAAGAATGGTGGTTGTAAGACATGCTTTACCCTGAAAGGCACCATTGTGTGCCTTTTGTGTTACCTGCTATGATATCTGTGTAGTGTTGGCTCACTGGTTTTTATTTTAAAGGTTTTGTGTATATGGGATCCCATGATACATGAAGATTATTACAGCTGTTCATCATTCTGAAATATGATTTTATGTTTGTGCACTGATGCACTTAAAGGATATAATAAGCACCACATTTATATATTTAATACTTTACATTGCTTATAATTGTTTCTTCTCTTTAGTTTTTATTCAAAGCACTACAGATAGTTGTTTTGTCATATTTATTAACCTTACTCATTTTTTCATGAAAATATAGCTGTAGGGTAAACAGTAGAGCCATTATCAATAGCATACTTTGAAATAATCCAATCGAATAGCTGAAAGTGCCAGTGTGTTTTGTGTAGGTTTTAGTCCTTCACTTGCTCTATTTTGACTTACTTCTTGGCTAAGTGGGAAGAAGCAAATAGTGATGGGAATGGTACATTTCAGCAAGTGTGTTCTGCTATTGCTGCTTTGCTAACACACAGAATGTCAAGATTCTAAAACCAGTCCGCAGTGTGTGGGTGGATGTAACAGGTAAGTGATTATTTGCAAGGATGACACAGTTTATAGAAATGGAATTATAATAGTTTTCTACAGCATGAATGAATCTGACATTTTTGTTTTAGAGATGCAATAATTTCCAATGCCAAGTTTTCAACTTTAAAATTTAATAGATTGCATAACATTGCCTAGTGAAAACTACTGCTACATTTTAATATTGTTGGCAAGCAAAATAAAATAGCTGTATAAAATATGACATATAGTAGTTCAGCAGACCAAGCACCAGCTTAGGCAAATGCAGGGACCTGAGTTCAATCCCCAGCACCACATGCCACACTGGCCCCGCCCTTGGGCATGCTGAGCTGGCCACCAGACTGGGAATGATGGTATGTGCCTGTAATCCCAGCGCTGCGGAGGGCAAAAACCGGAGGGTCACTATGAGTTCAAGCTGTGTGGTGAGACCCTGTGCCAAATACGTAATAAAAAAAGACATATAGGAAGCAAAATTTTGTAGTCTTACTAAGCGCTGACAGTAACATTCTGAAGAAGAAATTTCCACAATGTTGAGTTTGCATCCACTTTTTCATTTAAAAATACTATAAAATACGTCGGAAATATATGTCAAATACATTTAAAATGTCAATATGTCACAGTTTAGATTTTTCTGGAAAATTATGCAGATATATTTAAATTATAAAACTCTAAATGATTTGATGACTGTGTATCACAGTGTTCTAATATATAAACACTACTTGAAATGCAGTAAAAATATATAGATAGACAAATTCTTTTATGCTTTTTAAAGTTTTTATTCTATGAAGTGATGAAATATGTGCTTCTTATTCGAGGATACTGTGAACACTGGTTAGCTTATGGATCCACAAGCATATGACACTTAATGTAAGCATTTAAGAATCATTTATACATGGCTTAATATAATTTATTTTGATAATGTTATTTGGCAGCTTTAAGAGATTACTAATAATACATTCATCAGAAATAGCTATGGCATATTACAATTTTAAGCCAAAGTAAGAATGGTGTTATATAATGATTTGTGTGTGTGTGTGTGTGTGTGTGTGTGTGTGTGTCACTTAAACTGCCCTGGGGGCAGGGCTAGATCGATCCTCAGTCCCTGCACTTTACCTAAGCTTGCCTGAGGAGCTTTAGACCTTTGAGCTATCTTGCCAGCCCCAACCCTATAATGAGCTTTGGATGGTTTGATCAGTGAGGTGTTTT
>NW_004524694.1:7985434-7993444 GCF_000260255.1 Octodon degus | reverse complement strand
GCAGAACTGGGCATTGAACTTAGGCCCTAGCACTTTCCAGGCAAGTACTTATGCTACTGAGCTATTTCCCTGGCCCAGATTTGGATGATTTGGATGGTTATGTTTTTAAAAATAACATACTTTTATTTTTTAATTAATTAGTGTTTGCACTACACCATATCAAAACTATGCATTTACAAAAATATGTAAATATGATAGATTTCCAATGTTTCAATGCCTTTAGGGCAAGCATTTTTTTGTAAAATAATATCAACAACAAATATTTGTTGGCCCTAGTCTATTTTTTAAAAATTCCATCCACTTATTTGAATACATTTGAAAACATAATTTTAATTAAATTAAAACATCGCATTCATAGTCTTCAAAGGTTTCATGTGTTAGAAAAAGTATTCTTTGTAGAGTTCAACACAGCCTTCTTTATTTAGGTGTTTTTTTTTTTTTTTTTTTTTTTGTACAGTGTCTCACAGCTTAGATTCATAGTGATGCTCCTCTTTTCAGCCTCCTCGGTGCTGGGATTACAGGCATGCATCACCACACCAGGTCTCAATGGCCTCTTCAGGGTGCCTGCAGGCGGGGCCAGCATGGCATGTGGTGCCAGGGATTGAATCTGGCCCCTGCACTTGCCTGTGCAGGTGCTTAGTCTGCTGAGCTATCTCACTGGCCCTATAACACATCCCTCTTTTAGCTGTCCTGGCCATTGAGAATTGAGAGTCAGCTGCCTATCACTCTGATTCTGTTTTCTCAGCCTTGGGATTCTGCTCACTGGGGAGGACCAAACTGTTGTCTTCATTTGAAGGTTTTTATTTTTTTAATGCTCATATACATTTAAAAAGTTAATTGCAAACATTTTCTCTTGATTTATTTACTTCTGTATCTAGAATAGAATCTATTTCCTTTTCTTTTATTCTTTTTTTTTTTTTTTTTGGCGGAACCAAGGATTGAACTCAGACCCTTGCAATTGCCAAGGAAGCTCTTATTCCACTGAGCCATCTCCCTGGCCCTCTATTTGTATAATAAAAATGTGAAAGCTATCTATGAATTACAAATTGTCTAGGGCCAAATTGAAACAGTAGAACAAACATTTTACAATTTTCTTATATAATCAATACAAAATATTAGTGAATTATTTTGTTTTTTTATGTCTACAAAATGTTTTAATAATAGTCATTTTTATAGGGTACATTGTGGTCATTTGATAAATATGTACAAAGTAAAATAATCAAGTCAGGTAATAAGAGTTGTGTCTCTTCAAACATTAATTAATATATGTATTGAGAATTCTAGTCCCTTTTTTCAGACATCTTTAAGTATACTGTAGATAACTATAACCAACAGTTACCATGTTGTGGTACAACTCTCTGCTATAGAGACATTTTATTTTTTTTAATTTTTTTTTTTTTTTTGGTGGAACCGGGGATTGAACTCAGGCCCTTGCAATTGCCAAGGAAGCTCTTATTCCACTGAGCCATCTCCCCGGCCCCGAGACATTTTATTATGGTGGCACTGCATACTCACTTTCATAGAAGCCCAATTCCTGATAGCTCAATCTTGGAACCAGCCTATTTGTGAATCAACAGATGAAGAGAGAAAGACAATGTGGTATTTACATGCAAGGGAATACTACTGAGTCATAAAGAAAGATAGGATTATTTGTGAAATGGATGCAAATTGAAATCATAATGTTAAGTGAAATAAATCAGAACACCCTTAAATATCATGTTGCTTCTCTTATGTAAGAAGTCCAAAGGATAAATAAACCACAAAGTAAAAGCAGACAATAGGAAGTAGGGAGATAGATCTTTCTAGATCTTTCTCAAAGGGGAAGGGGTGAAGAGATGGAAGGAGAGGAAATGGAGGGAGGAAAAGAGACACTAAAGGAGGCAAGATGTGCCATTCTTATCAACCAAGTCACACAAGCAATGTAAATATTACGTACTATTACATATAATATAAACATAAATATCACATATTTATATTATGTTTACAAATATTAGTACAGTCATGTACTAATAAATAACAAAACATTTTATTTCATTTATTTTTTTACAAAATATTTTAAATCAAGTACATATTTTATAAAGTCACCAATAAGGATCCGTTTATTAAACATTTACAAAAATCATTTCATATTATGAGTGCTTAGGTAACAAAATTTACAGATGAATAAGTCCATTTACAGAGGAAATTATTTCATTAATAATTTTAAATTTCTAAGAAATAAATCATTTTAATGTTATCATTCACATAAAATGTTTCTCCATTTTAAAGAATTGTTTTGACTTTTTAATTTTTTTTTTTGTATTTGGTTGTTACAGGGTCTCACTATGTAGCTTGGACTCGTGGGGATGCCCCTGCTTTCAACCTCCCCAGTGCTGGGATTACAGTCATGAGTCACTATTCCCAGACTCTGGCCAGCTCAGCCTGTCCTGGGGGTGGGGTTGGTGGGGCAAGCGGTGTGGGGAATCCAATCACACCGGGCGCCCTGCACCTGCCTAAGCTTGCCTAAGCAGGCGCTTTAGTCCAGTGAGTTATCTCACCTGCCCCTGTGCTGACTTTAAAGCCAACACAGTTTGTAACTAATCATGGACAGTATGTAGATACTTTAATTTTTTGTCTCCTTAGATTTATTAATATTACACTGAAATTTTATGTACTTTGAAAGAAATTCAAATACTATCCATATCAAAATATAATCAGATTCTTATTACACTTTTTGCAGCCAATTAACTTATTATTTTTTGAGAGAAATAATCTTCTTTATATTATCTTTTATTCATTTTAATGAGAAAATAAATAAAATAGAAATGACACAGTTTCAAAACAGGTTAGCAGGACAGTTACAATAATTAATACATTGAATATTGTTGTCCTCATAGTATTTATTCAGAGGACAAGATGTAGACATGATAAACATTAGTCAAGAAAAAATAACTTATTATTTCTAACTAGAATTATAGATGTCTATTCACGTCATAGTATGTGAAATCATTACTACTCCTTTGTACAAAACATTTCTTTTTTAAAAACATTTATTTTCAATATCAATTTTCATATCTTTCTGGTAGATTCACAAATTACCTTTAATTGTGTTGAAAATTTATTTTATAAATTTATTATAACATTAATGAAAAAATTTGAATTACACTTCTGAATGTCATCTTTGACTACTAAAAGTTTGGCAAGCAACATTCTTTTTGTTTGAAGTGAATTCTGAATTGGAAATAACACAATGATAAATATTTGTAAAATTCATCCACAAGGCAACTAGCAAACACTGTCCCAGTCACCCTCCTGATAGCCCACCTCTGAGACTCGGCAGGAAAACCGCACATCTGCCTCTTCCAGTCACCAATGGGACCCTAAATCCTTGCATATTGCACTATACTTCAACTCTAATGACCAGACGCCTCAGTAACATATTAATTATCGATGGCCACGCCCATCTCCCATTCTAGTCCTGCTTGGACGCGTGCATGCACGCACTTGCCTTCCCTCCAGTGCATCCGGCGTTCTGCTGTGTGTCCCGCACGATGGCTTCTGTATTTCACGCCCAGCCTTGTAATTCATTGTTCACAGATCTTGGAATGAATAGTTTTCTTTTTATTTGCAAAATTTTATAAACCTTTTTTTTTCTTCTGATTGTGCTGTATCTCTTTGTAAGCTGAATCCCTTTTATTTAAATTTTAATAAGCAAAACTATTCCTTATGAGCATGGGTGCTAAGTATCTTTACTATAAAATAGCATCTCTTAGAAGCAGTGTGTATGTTAGTTACCAGGATTTAATCATTCCACAGTTTGTATACTCCCTTTTTTGTATATAAGAAAACCCTCAAGACCTTGCACTTGTTGGGAAGGTGCTATGTTTTGAGCTATATTGCTGGCCCCTCACAATGTGTAGACTCTGAAAAACCATGTCTACATGAAAAATACTTATAATTTTACCTGTCTGATTAAAAATAAACAAAATATTCTTAAGAGGAACTCATAGATCATAAAAATGATTGTATTTATGGGATAAGTAAGGTCACTGGCTACGATATATCCAATCGTCATGGTATACATAATCAGTAAGCTACAAAAAACTTTTCAATCTGGTATGAGCATCTCATTTTACTAAGAAGGCAAGTGAGATCCGGAGAGATAAACAATGGAGGTGGGATGATGATGTCATCAGTAGTATTCTTGAACACTGTCAGAAGTTGTCATGTGCTTTCAAGAAGATTACTGATGAGAACATGGATAACCTACTCCTATTATGGACTACTGGACTATATTGGATCATTTTGCTGAGTTTACACACCTACAAAATTAAATGGCAATTTAATACCCATCTCTGACAAAACTAAAGAAAAAAAGGGGGGATAAAAATGAAGGACCATTTTTTTGTCTGTATATACAAAATAGTTAGGATAGATATACAGCTATTTTCTCTTAATTCAATGAGAAGAAAGATTTGTTCTAATAGTGTTTGTGGACAGGATATCATGTCTGCATCTTGCACTATGAATAACCACTATGAAGACAACAATATGCAATGTGTTAATTATTGAAACTGTCTTACTAATGGGTTTTGAAACTGTCTCATTGCTATTTGTTTCTCAATAAAATTAATTTTAAAAAAGAAAAAAAAAGAAAGCACCTGAGTAGTGGGGACGTAATGAATGAAGTGGCCAAGGTAGAGCCTTGGGGGCAACCCACAGCTGAGTGTGAAGTGTGAATGAAGTCATTACTCAGGAGACAGAGGACAACGGGCAGCACGCTGTATGGGAGCTGCCTCTGTTCAGGCAGGAGGGGAAGACTCTCCCGAGTCACTAATGGTCGAAGGACACACAGGATTGAAAACTTCAATGGGCATGGGCATTGGAAAATTTTAATGAGGTGTCTCAGTAGAAGAATTGAAGCAGAGAGCAATTTGTAAGGAGTTAATGTCCCGCTGGGTGATGAGAAGAGGTACATATGTGGTTTTCCTGCCGAGTCTGGGGTGGGAGAGGGAGACAGCATTTGCTGGAACCCTGGTTGTTGAACACATCTTCAATATGTATCACCAACTGAAAAGCAGAAGGACACAAAAAGATATAGACATAAAACCAAAGCCTTATGCATCAGGGTGTGCATCTGTTTTGTCTAAGAGAACTTATTTACAGTAGAGACTAGGTAAGCATTGATGCTAATGGGTACAGAGGGATACATGAACCAGAACCCCGCATCAGGACTAGTCTGTGTAGAAATGAAGTAATTACAGTACTTGAGATAGAAAAGCTGGACATAGCTGGCTCTTCACTGCAAGTCTCAAGACCTGAATCTTCAGTGCCCATGGGTGACCAAGAGGATTTCAGCAACCAAATGCCAAGTAATAGGGTTCACAATGAAATTCCAGTCCCATTGATTAGTGTGGAGCATTAAGAATGTCATGAGAATGAAGCAGTGTGGAAACTCCCTCTTTCTTTAGCATTTGACTGTTTTATCACATGCAGCTTCTGAGGCTACTTATCATCTTTGAAATTCAGCAGGGATCTTTATAATTTACCATTGGATGTAAGACTTATTTGTACAAGTTGTGTTACCCAATAACAGCTCAATACAACTCTTAAAATAGCTTGCTACTCTTTTAATAATCTTTCTTTGCCCTGAGCTTCAAGTGTCTCTTGATTATGACTATGCTGAAATCTTCTCTAATAGAAAAGAAAACAATGATAAGTATGGAATCACTTTATGATATATGCTATGGGCTTAATCTAGAGTATTCCCCCAAAGTGTCATGTGTTCTGGGGTGGAACTTTTGGAAACAGGCAGTTTCTTGAGGTCAGTAACTCTTCAGTGGATTCATTCACCATTCACTGAAGACTACTGGCTACATGGTACACAGGGTGTATTCTTGGACCTGGATCTCCCCTTCTTCCAGTAAGACTTAAGCTACATCTTTGACCCAGCCAAGCATGGACTGAACCTCCTGGAACTATAAGCCAAATATACCTCTTCTTCTTTATTCTATGGACATTATGTATTTTGTCCCAGCAACACAATTCATGCATAATAAACTACAGGCTAAAATCTTCCTTCTTCATACAATAGTTTTAAGGATAACTTTTAAAGTTTTTATTGTTGTTATCAACCTTTCACCCATAAGTCTTACCATCTTTAGCTTTCTGCCCCTGAAGTTTAGTCTGTCTGAAGCTGGTCATGTATATGGTCCTCTTTCAGTTATCCTCTCACATGGCCATTGCTTCCCTCCCTCCTCAGCATTTATTTGCATTCAACCATCCAGGGAAAGTTTTTATGGAAGTTGAGTTAGTATTTTCCCCGTAATTACAATGGATAGTATTATTTCTTTGTTTTTTAAAAAATTATAGTACTTACTCTCTCATTTTATCTTTTCATTTAATAAAAATGATGTAACATCTTAGAAGTATTTTGAGATAAGATTTATGCTGATAGACAACATGATTCACATTGTATTGATAAATATGAGACATAGGTAAGAAATTTGTCCAAGTTTCCATAGTTTTCAACTTTTAGACATAATTCTAATGAAGTTATTTTTATCTATTCTTGTTTTCTGTGGTACAAAATTTTACCCAAGAATGTAGTAGTTATAGACATGTCATGTTTTTTGTATTGATTTATGACAACTTTTTCTAACAGTAAAGCTGCATATAAAATAGTATTCAACATCATTTAATGATTACTGACAACAAATTTCAAATGTCTCTTACTGCTTCATGCCATTGTTATAGAAGCAAATATTCAGCAGTGTTATCACCAAGTTTGGAAGTCCAAGCATACTCAGGTATTTTCATTTTACCATTAGCAAGATACAATTAGTTTGGTTAAGGATTTGTTGTTTTTTGGTTATGAAAACAGAATCTAGTTCTTCATCTTAAGCACAACATGCATGTAATTCATCCATGTTTTTAAAGGATGACTGCTCAAAATTCTTTCTTAGTTTTCTTTTTTTTTTCATAATGGAAATGAACTATCACTCTCATGAAATCCTTTCTTCCCATTTGTTTATTCTTTAAATTTGCAGTAAAGAAGTATTTTCTTAATTCAGTTGCATGTTGAAGATCAAATTTTGCCTCTGACATTTTACATTTGTGTCTTTCCATCTATCGCACCAATGGCTAGGTCCCATTTTCATTCTGAGATATAGAAACATTTACCTGGGTACAGGTAATATAATTAGCATATACTCTCAAGTGTGGGATAGTATGGGAGATAGTGCTTGCTTAGTGATTTAATGAACAAGTATCCTATTCCAGCTAATATTAAGATTTCATACTAGAACTGTAGCATCATGGTTTCCCTTCATTATAGGTGATTTCTATCTAACAGAAATCACCGTGGTCCTGGAATGTGCCAGTTAGTTACTGCTAGAAGACAGAGAAGGAGGAGCATGCCTTCCCCATAGGAACATGAATCCAAGTCTCTTTCATTGGAAGAAATTTCTATAGTTTATATTATACATAAACTTACATTTATTCTTTATATTTTTGTTCAAACTGTATATCTATATATCTGTAATGATTTATATAGCTATATATTTTCCATTTCTACTAAATTGTTTAAAAAGGTCAGTATATGCATCATTTATTCATGATTTCTCTACATCAGGCCATGATAACAGTAATGCACTATTTTTATATCAGTTATTTAGTTATAAATAAATATTTCTTATTACTCAATCTTCATTTAATTATTGTTCTCACAGTATATTTAAATATGGCCCATGACTTTTTAAATATAGACCAACATACTTTAAATGATTTCATAGTCTATGTGTGTAGTATGCAGTGTCTACTCTCCTTGTGTGCAGTCCATACATGGGCATAACACATCTACAGTAATTATTTTATCATTTTCCCTTCCCTCCTTCCCCCCCTCTCTATCTCTTGGACCATTTCTTTTTTTGAAAAACATTTATGTCCACATTTTCCTATTAGGTATCTTTTATTTTGTGCTTTGTTCTTACTCTAAGATTCTTTACTTTTTTTTTTTTTTTTTTTTTTTTT
>NW_004524694.1:7980847-7985319 GCF_000260255.1 Octodon degus | reverse complement strand
ATTTATTTGTGTGTGTGTATGTATGTGTGGCCAGCTCAGCCCACCAGGGGGCAGGGCTGGCTGGCATGTGGTGCTGGGGGATTGAACCGTGGTCCCTCTGCTTTGTTAAGCTTGTTCTAAGTAGGTGCTTTAGACCACTGAGCCATCTCACCAGCCCCATCTTTTTTTTTAACTTAGAAGAAATGTGTTTTATATTAGAATCATTTTGGAGATTCTACCAGAAATATTTTCACAGTAAATAACAAGATATTAATCTCGAGAAAATTCTAATGTTTTAAATTCATCTATGTATTTTACTTTAACTGTTGGGAATCATGTTAATGGCTGATTTTTTTTTTTTTTCTTTTACTCTCTTTGGATTGAAACTAAACTTTTTTTTGTGAAAGATTGTATATTTCCTGCCACCTATGGATCTTCCTCAGCCCTCTTTCCCATCTCTGCTGGGAGCCAATGGGACTTCTTCTGTCACTGGGAATTGAAAATGTGGGCTGATAGCTCAGCAGAGGGCTGGCCAAATAGCTCAGTGGATTAAAGCACCTGCAAGCAGACTCAGGGGCCAGGGGTTCGATCTCCATGTCTGCAATGCAGACCCACCCCTGGGGCTTGAGACTGGGCATGGTATTACGCGTCTATAATCCAAGCTCTTGGGAGGCTGTAAACAGGTGAATCACTCAGAGTCTGATCTAGTAGTGAGACTAGAATACCTCTCCCTAAAATATACAAAAGAAAGACAGATCACATGGACAGAGGTTTGATCCCTGGCATGCTGTGCTGCCCCCTCCCCAGGGAGTGCTGAGACTGGATAATCCCAGCCCTTGGGAGGCTATAAATAGGAGGATCACTATGAATCCAATCTGTGTAGTGAGACCCTGTCCTAAACACAGAAAAAATAATGATGATAATAGTAATAAAGAAAATGCGTTCTGAGTTCAGCCAAACACAAAGTTTACAACGAGGAAGTGAGGAAGTGTGGTCTGCTTGTCGAGATGGGCCTTTTATCACTACCATTTACCTTTGCCTCTGGGTGTGTTAGACAAATTTTTCACAGTATTAATGCAAAAATTGCTTTCTCCTTAGAGCTTCAGAATCATAGAAAGCAATAATATTTTATTATTGCTTTTTATTTTCTGTGCCCTCTGAAAAGAGAACAAAGACTGGAAAATAGAAGATTCCAAACCACAACCCTTTTTCTTTTCTTTTTTTTC
Organism: Octodon degus; assembly: GCF_000260255.1. Taxonomy (NCBI): domain Eukaryota; kingdom Metazoa; phylum Chordata; class Mammalia; order Rodentia; family Octodontidae; genus Octodon; species Octodon degus. The sequence goes on along the minus strand of NW_004524694.1, from coordinate 7,984,114 downwards.
TTTTTTTTTTTTAATTTGTATTCATTTGAGAGAGAGAGAGAGAGAGAGAGAGAGAGAGAGAGAGAGAGAGAGAGTGTGGCCAGCTCAGCCCACCAGGGGGCGGGGCTGGCTGGCATGTGGTGCTGGGGGATCGAACCGCGGTCCCTGATGCTTTGCTAAGCTTGTTCTAAGTAGGCGCTTTAGACCACTGAGCCATCTCTCCAGCCCTACCACAACCCTTTTTCTCTATGCATGTTTTCCATAAAAATTTGTGGATATGAGAGTGAGAGAGAGGGGAGGAGGGAAAGAGAAAAGAGATGCACTTCTATTTTGACTCAGAATTCACTCATAAGATGGTATACTAGAGACACCAAGAAAATAATTTAAAATATTAGATTTTTTAATTAAATCTTTTTTTTACATGAATGTCCTTCTTTGCTTCAGTTCTATTACCTTCTTGAAGATTTTTCAAAAATCATGCTGTTAAATTTAGTCACTGCTTGTTTGATTATTCAGCATGTTTGTAATACAAAACTGTTTTTATTAGTTAAAATTAAAAAAAAACATGATGAATTCTAGAGAAAAAGCAAAGTTGTAATGGACACAGCTGTGGGTTTATTAAATCCAATTCATTCCTAATTTAGTAAGAACTCCCACTGATTCTAAAGATAGTTTTGCCTGAGTAAGGACTGAAAAATTGATCTTTATATTCAGAGGGTGCAATTGTACTTCAGCTTGGATAGTTATTCCATTTTGTCTCCAAGTCAATAGTGCACCTGGTTTATAAGTTAATGTTTAGAACCAAAATATAATCCCTTAAAATGATAAGCTTTAAATGAAATCACCTACCAAATAGAAATATTTCACTGTGATATAGTGTTAACAGTTGGTTTCTTTTTTTTTTAATTTAGTGAAAAATTTAACTCTGAACAAATATCTTACATTTCTCTAAAGCTATTTACTTTATTTATTGTGCAAAATTTCTTCTCACAGCTACTTCATACAGCAGTAATCATAAAATGATGTTAAACATTATTTTATATTTAGTATTATAATTCTTATCTACATTTGAGAGACTTAAAAGCTTTTCTGAGTTGAGACAAAAATACTTGGGCTTTGAAAACACATATTTTGGGTGGCTGAGGAGATAGCTGAGCAGCACAAGTGCCTGCCTGGAAAGGGGAAGGTCCTGAGTTCGATGTCCAGAACCCAAAAAGATAAAAAGGAAGAAAAGGGAAGTACATGCCTTTCAAGCTTCACTGTCCAACAGTGAGCCAGCAAAACCAAGAATGGTGAAGACAAATGATGCTCTTGAATATTTGGACCAGGAGCTTTCTCTTGATTGAATGCCAGTCTTTAGCAGGTGAGTAAGTCCTGGGTATTCCATTCTTGTCACCAGCTTCTAGGATGCTGCCTTATGGAATTCAACACTTTTGTGGAAAAAACATGGAAAAAATGTTAGAAAGTTTAATTTTTGTCCAAGTTTTCTGACTGTTACTTAAATGACCTCCATCAAAGAATAAATATCTCATTCATCATTTATAAAATAGACTTTATATAAGTGTCCTGTAAATCTCATTGTTTATATCAGGATGTCCTAGTTTGCTGAATATCTAGAATAATTTTAGGGATATATGTCTGGAGTGGACACTCAAGTAATATTCACTCTTCTTTCTATATGCCAAGACTATTTTGTAAAGTTACTTTGCTAAGTTAATTTATACATGCTTTGTATTAATTAGCATCATTTAAATTTCATGAACGGATTCTATTAGTGAAATTTCACTACTTGTCTTGGTGGTGGGTGATACCCTTAACATTCATTATGTCTAATGCCGCCTATTCAACTTTAAAAATATTAGGCCCATTTGAAGAAGCATTAATCACATCATACAGATATTACATAATATTATAAGTCACAGGCAGTGGGGGCGTGATGGAACCTGATTGTTTAAAAAAACCTGATACTTATATGGTTGAAGTTGTCTACATCTTTAGACTTACTTGGATTCTCAAATGTGGCCAACAGATGTAAGAAAAAGTCTTTTTTCTTTCTTTTTTATTGTGGTAGAGGGGCTTGAACTCAGGAGACATGCTCAAAGCCTGTACTCATCAAGTGTGACCCCAACCCAGGATGGGCTTTCATTTCACTCTGAGTGGCATAACAATTATAAAAAGAAAAAGAAATGTAGTTGATACGGCTATACAGAAAGAGAACACTTATTCACCATTTGAAGGATTATAAATTAGTTCAGCTATTATGGAAAATAGCAGGAAGCTTGCTTTATAAACTCAAAGTAGAGCTACCATGTGACTCAGTTATCCCTCTACATGTAATACCTACAAGTAAATAATTCAGTGTATCAAAGAAATGATTGCACTTCTATGATTGTTGAAGTACTATTCGCAATAACCAAGATATGGAATCAGTTGACATATTCATCAAGAGATAAACAGATAAAATATGGTACATTTCCCCCATGAAATGTTGTTCCATCATAAAATGAAGGATATTTTGCTGGTTAGGCCAATTTGCATAGAACACAGAGAATATTTTATTAAGTCAAATGAGCCAGGCATAAAAAGAAAAAAAAATCTCCAATAAGCTTATTCCTATTTGGAAGCTCAAAAAGTTTGTTTGAAGCAAATAAATTATAGAATAGAGGTGCTAGAGTTAGGGAGGGAGAGCAGGGAAATTGGGGGACAGATGCTAAAACATATTTTCTTTTCTTTTCTTTTTTTGTGGAACCAGGGATTGAACTCAGGCTCTTGTGCTTGCCAGGGAAGTGTTTATTCCACTGAGCCATCTCCCTGGTCCCTTAAAACATATTTTGATAGGGCACATAGTCTCTTATATTCTACATTACAGTAACATCACTGTAGTTTGTATTAACTTTTATACATTTGTAAAGAAATAGAAGAGAGGCATTTAAAGAGTTCAAACCTAAAAAACTACACATCCATGTAATGAAATGTGAATGAAACTGCTTTTTGATTACTATGTGTTGTAGACATACACTGAACTGTCACACTGTATCCTGTTAATAATTTTAGTTCCTCTAAGTGAGTAGATCCCATACTCTAAGTTGCTTCTAATTCATGCCCTGAGCTATTACCCACTTTCTTTAGGATTTCTGTACTAGTAGTTACTTCACTCTAGTTTTCTTCTTCTTCTTCTTCTTCTTCTTCTTCTTCTTCTTCTTCTTCTTCTTCTTCTTCTTCTTCTTCTTCTTCTTCTTCTTCCTCTTCCTCTTCCTCTTCTCCTTCTTCTCCTTCTTCTCCTCCTTC
>NW_004524694.1:7979694-7980631 GCF_000260255.1 Octodon degus | reverse complement strand
CTCCTCCTCCTCCTTCTTTTTGTATTTTAGGCAAGGGTGTACAGGGTGTTCAGGGTCTCACTAGTAGATCAGACCTATAATGATACTTCTGTTTACAGCCTCTCAAGAGCAGGGATTACAGGCACGCGCCAGTACGCCCAGGCTCAATTGCTATCTCAGTGTGCCCCGAGGGAGGGGCTGGGGTATGGCAGGACCAGGGATTGAGACCCCGACCCCTGCACCTGCTTGCAGGCACTTTAATCCCCTGAGCTATTTGCCTGACCCTTACTTTTCTTATTGAAGGAAAAGAGTGTGGATTGGTAGGAAGATTGCAAAATTATATGGCCAGAACAAAACAAAACAATAAATTTTCTAAATGGGAACAAGTTTTGTCTCTCCAGTACTAATTGTGCACTTTGAGGCTGGTTTTCTAAATTCCCTACAAAGCCATTTCCTTTTTCTACAAAACAATACAGTGCTGCTTTCTAGGAGACAAATGAGGAGATATAAAGGTTTCTTTACCAAAGGAAATATAAAATAGCTTTTACAAATTTGGAAAGCTAAGTTGGCTCAATCTTCTCGTTACCACATGGTAACCAGGCAGGACCTCTCTCCATTTTGCTCTCTTATTGTAGCATGACCACTCCTTTATTTCCATTTATTTGATTCATTTGATATTGATATACTATATTTGCTTTAGGCTCTGTGTACTTAGTACCTAGTACTGGACCATCGAAATGTTTGTTGTTTTTTTAAATTGTTCCTGCAAGTATTCCTCTAGTAAGGTGGATCACCTACTAACTCCACATTTCCTGGGTGGTTTATTTTTGCAATGTCATATGTGCTTAAACAATCCTCTTATTTGGGACTTTTTTGTGGTTGCTTTATTTTTTGTAAGTTTCCTCCTGAAAAACATGTTACCATAAATACAAGACAGTGCTTTTATACCAAAAATTTT
>NW_004524694.1:7973456-7979506 GCF_000260255.1 Octodon degus | reverse complement strand
TTTCGGAACGCAGGATTGAACTCAGGCCCTTTTGCTTGCCGGGCAAGTGCTTATTCTACTGAGCCATCTCCCTGCCCCTTAAAAATTGTCTTGTTGACAGCACCTTTTTTCTCTTTTTATGTTCTTGTCCTTTTCTTCTCTCCTGCTCCTCTTCATTCTTCTTCAGTGATAAATTATCCCAGCAAATTAGCTAAACTGTGATGTGATTTTTATCTTCAAAAGTAGTAAGCAAGAATTTTGAAAGTTTTTCTTTTTTTTCTTTCAGCTTCAGGGAGTGTATTTTTCTTTCTATGTAGCTAATTGAACCATTACCTTGCTTTTCCTTTCTTAATTATGCTCGAGATTCAACATCTTTATCATTCAAATCACAAGCTGGACAGTTGTAGAATATCCAGAGCGACACCCTATTTTTGGTGTTACATCATCACATCTAGTTTGCTGCTGATCACTGCCTGCCTCTTAACTGGCTACTGTTCAGTGAATTGTGGTTGAGGTGAGGCAGCCCAGAATATCCTAATTTATTTTTTTGATCCATCAAGATGAGAAGCTTGCCATGTATCAAATAGTGTGTCTTTATGTAATAGAATCTGCTATATACAATGATCCCACATAAGAAAGCATTTCAAATACCAGTAACTTGGAACAAATGCATTTGTTCAGCTCAAACATCAAAAAAGTTATTGGCTTTTGGTCTTAGCTGGATTTATTTACATGGCCAGGTTTGGAAGGCTCAGGGGAAATTAGAATAACTGAGCCACATGCATGGCTCAGAGGTGCCTTTCTGAAATTCATGTAAACAAACATGGGTATTTTGTTGTCACATTGGCTAAGACACAGAGCTGATGGAGAAGTGCAAGTGCCTTATCAAACCTCCACATGTCAAACCTCTTAATACACCATTGGCCAAAGCAAATCACATCACCAGATTCAGAAGTAGGAAGAGCAAAACAAGCCCTCTTTCTTTAAGAAGAGAACCCACGTTGCTAATCATAGATAGTCATCCAATCCATAATGAGAAATTAGAACCGTTGATGCAGCTAATCAGTTCAAGTGATCTGCTATCCAACATGTTGTGTGTGTGTGCAGCAATTGAGCTTCATTTTTTATTTTGGGTGCATTAAATGTTATGTGAAATAAAAGCCGTCTTACTTATCATTATTCTTTCATTTATCACTGTCTCCCTGAGTGGAAGACACTTTTTAAATGTGATTTTGTGAACCAAACATTTAATGTCTCAGTTCTCGTATCTTCAAGGGTTTTGGCAATTTTCCTTATGTCATTGCTTTGAAGCACACATCAGTCCCTGAAAATGCCATGTCTTTTTATTTGAACAGCCACATTATCCCTTATTGTAAGTAGACCATTAATCACTTCTTCGAAACTGGAGATTCTTGGACTCTTCATTGTATCAGAGTTCTTTGTTAATTTTCAGTAACTCAACATGGTGACACTTTCAAAAATTAACTTCATATGAAAATGTATTATGTGTGCTGAATAATCTGTCTATGGTGTTGCAGTCAAAATTAAACCAGTAAGCTTTATGCTTCTGTTGTGTATGTATTCACTGTTGAAATATGGAAACATACACAAATTAATATTTGAAATGTAAGAAAAACATGAGCCCTTCCAAAGCTGTTATTTTTATCACTCATCGCTGAAAAGATCCACTCCAGTTGCATTTTTTGTTTGATGTGCCAGCAGTGGACCTACATATTTTGAAGCTGCCAAGTAAATGGCAAACATAAATGAAAGAGAAAAAGAAATTCAGCTTAAGCTCTGTCAGCTCCAAAATGAGGGATGTGGGCTAAATCATTTGTTTATGATGACAACTGTAGAGATCTACAAATCTGAGTAATACTGTAAAAACATTTTTCACCATTAGAAGAATGTTGGTAGTTCAGTCATTTCTTTAGTGAAAAAATATATATCTATATGAAAGATAGCTCAATATACCTATTTTTGTATCACTTAATATCCAAGATATATAAGTGATCTACATGTACCTGGATGGATGGGGGTGGATGGATGGATGGTTGGATGGATTGTTGGATTCATGGAGAAAATTTGGTACATACATACAATGAAATACTATTCAGCCAAAAGAAAATGATAAATCCTACCATTTATAACATCATGGGTTCAAGTTGAGGACATCAGGCCAGGCACAGAAAGAGAAACACTAAGTGACCTCACCTCTGTGTGTGTTCTAAGCTGTCTCTCACATAAAACATGAGAGTACAAAGGTACTGTAGGACTAGAATTTGTGCATCTAGGACTGCAGTCATTATGAGGAGACTGAGAGGCATGGGGGAAGATGTGGCAGGAAATACATATTCACAAAGAAAGTGTATTACAGCCTTGAAAAATGCTAGCCCAGTGGATGTTAAGCTTTGTCATAAAAATGGTACCTATGTAAGATAAGGGATTTTTATTAAAATTCAACATTTTACAATATATAAATACTTCAAAAGTCAATTTCTGCATGATAAATCATAAAATTTTATATGTTGATTTTAAAATTACATTTGCAAAATTTTAAAAATTCAATGAAAAAATACTGTCTTTAATTAATTTGTTTCTTTGTAAGCTAATAATCTTAACTACAACATTTCTCTCTTCATCAGCTTGCTATTATACTACATAATAAAAATTAATAATTTACCTGATAGCGAGAAATGTTATAAAGAAATAAACTATGGTTTGAAAAGGATGATAGTATTATATTTCATGTGTTAAAAAATTGATACTATAGGGGCTGGAGAGATGGCTCAGTGGTCTAAAGCACCTACTTAGAACAAGCTTGGCAAAGCATCAGGGACCGCGGTTCGATCCCCCAGCACCACATGTCAGCCGGCCGCGCCCCCTGGTGGGCTGAGCTGGCCACACACACACACACCACTCTCTCTCTCTCTCTCTCTCTCTCTCTCTCTCTCTCTCTCTCATAAATAAATAAATAAATAAAAATTGATACTATAGAAGACTGATATACAGAACTGTATTAACATGAGTCAATTTATTTGAATACTCTAATTTGGTACCTACTTATCTGATGATTAAAATTCTGATTCATAAAACTATTACAACAATTACAAGCATAGAAAAGACCTTAGCTGTGGACAGTTTTGCAATCTGTATGAAAAACACCCAAGCATTGGATTCACCATTCAAATTTTATAGGTGTGAAATCATACAACTTTGATGAATGTGTGGAATGTAGTTTAAATTTCAGTGTATGAGGATGGAGGTCATGACTCTAAGGTCTAGAAATAGATCCTTAGCTTGGCTTGTTTTCTCCAGCACAGTTCCCTGCTATAGTTTTGAGATAGTTCCCAAACACTTGCAAATATTGTCCACCATTTTTTAGGTCGTTCTGATTGACCACAGTCTACCATTTGATTAATTGTGGGCTTATCGTTTTGGTACAGAATATGAGGTGTCATTTATCTGAGAACTCCACAGTATCACTGAACAAATGATCCCCAGTGGAAATCTTGTTGACTGCAAAGTTTAACCACTCACTGGTTCAGTTAAAGCATCGTGAAATCCTTCTTCCACATTATCCCTTTGCAAAAGTTTTTCAAATAAGGGAATTGGCATACTATTGTCCTTAACGGTGATATGAGTAGTAATTAATGGTGAAGGAAGAAATAAAATTGTTATTGTTGATGGGAAACAAGGAATGCGTACTCAAGCTGTCTTCTATTTGAGGACCTATTTACCGTTGAATTTTATTGGAGAAAAAGGATCTTTATAGTATAGGAATAGTTTCAAGAGAAAAGGTTACTATTTAAGTGACTGTTTGAATTAAAATAAAAGAAAGCAAAACTTAGATAAAACATTAGATTTGTATGTCAGAAAATTTAGTCAGACTCTAATGGCTACGTAGAAATAATTCCTAAATAATTGCATAGTGTTTTATTTTATATCTTACGTTTTACTTCCAAATGTCATATTTTATTTTACATGTTAGGATAAATTCCAATGATAAAGTATCACTTCAGGCATTGATGTAATCATTGCTATTTCATCGTAGTCATTAATTCTAAACATAATGAGATATTTTCATAAGGTAAATCGTTAACCTTTGCAATGTGAACTATTTATTTGGTTTCTGGTTGCTATCATGTTTTTACTAATTTACTGGCAAAGGCCATGATTTCATCCACTGAACAACAGTCACTGAAACAGTATCACACTTCATGTGTACAAAGTTAATTATATGGCTGTTACATAAATTTCACCCTGCCTAGAACATTAGAATGTTGCATATATCCAGGCCTGGAAATTTCCTTGTTTTTGTCTTTCAGTTATCGCTCATCATATAAAACTTGATGGAGAATCATACCTCATGCAAATCCTCCTCAAAATTCTCAGCATGTTATTAATGCACTGACTAGTTTTTAATATAGTTAGCTATACTTCATTATTTCCTACTATATTGCTCAAAGTTAGACTTTATGTCTTCAGTTTGCATATTGATGTCAGCTAGCAAAATTTCTTCCTTTTTGTCAGTCAATGGAGCAGTCATTAACTTGAATACCATAAAGAAGTCTAAGATCAAAACTTAGTAAACAATTTTGCGAAATCTAGCTTGCATTTTTCCTTTGATACACTAGATGCATTTTAAAGAGAAAGATTTACATAGCAGTTTAGAAATTCAGCACTAGAAATTTTCTTAGGGAAGGCTCTTAGATGCTATTTATTTGCCATTTTACTGACCTCTCCCCTTTCTAGTCTATACTTTCATTTTAAAGCTCTGATATCTATCTATCTACCTGTCTGTCTGTCTGTCTGTCTGTCTGTCTGTCTATCTATCTATGTATCTATTACATGAACAACTTATTTCTTGAATTTTGTTTTGGGCCAAAATATTGAGAGTTGTCTGAGGTTTTAGAAACTATAGAATTTCTTAGAACCTAGGAAAAATAAAGAATTGTGTTTACCATTGCAATGAGCTATTTGAGGTTCAAAATAGTTCTCAAATTCATATCCCATAAATACTCAGTTTACTTTAAAGCTTCAAAGACCTATTTAATGCTAAACTTCACAAGCTACATTGTTATATTACAAAATATTTGTGAATACATTAATGATTGCACAAATATGAGAAATTACTCATGAGTATATTATTAATATAAACAGTAAAAAGCCTTGCTGTTTGTTTGGGTAGTTTTTATTTTAAACACACACACACACACACACACACACACACACACACACACATGCACGCACACATGCACGCACACACGCACACAAACTGAATGATGCATTCCTGACCATAAGAGAATCTCAAATCATGATTTTTTTCCCCATTTTCTAAGCATAAGAAAGTTAAACAAATGAATCTGAGAGCTTTGGTTATCTATTCCAATGTCTGTGTGTTTGCAAGTTGTTAATGAAATTAAGTTCCAACATTGTACCAGCTGTGAAAATAATGTGCAGCTGTCTCTTTTTCCTTCTCTAATAACTTACAAGGTACTAATTTATAAGAAGCACTATTTGTTCACTTTAACCTTGGAAATATTACAATTCAGTTTCTTCCCAATTCTCAAACGTAGAAATTGTAGGGTCCTTATTATGAAACATATTCATCATTTCTCCACTTTCATCCTGCCTTTTAAGTTAAATGCCTTTCGTTCTACAGGATATGTCGATTTTTTTTAAAAGGACTGTTTGTTTTCACTAGACAAGTTTGCCTTGCAAATTCTTTACTGGTGCAAAGTCTATAAACCTTAATAGGTTCTTGAGTACTGAACAGTGGATAAGGACATAAAAAGATTATCTAGTAAGCATTCAAAGAGATGTTGACAAAAATATGAAAGGATCAAAAATATTCTCAAGCACAATATAGTCTTAGTTTATTTTGTGTACAGTAATAAAATTTTGAAAAATCTCTATCTACTTTTAATTAGATAGTTTTACCATAATTCTGCAAGTTTGCCACAAAGTTATTGAATATGACACAATTTAGCAAATATAGGGCTGGGGAGATATATATATCCCCCCCCCCGGGGCATTAGCATCTGCCTGACAACTCAAAGTCCTGAGTT
>NW_004524694.1:7963623-7973356 GCF_000260255.1 Octodon degus | reverse complement strand
GCAAAGAGTACAAATATAGTCTATGAAACTTCCAGTAAATTTTTTTGGCACATTTCCTCAATGGTGACTAGGTAGATTTCTTGGGAGGGTCATCTAACATATATGTGAAAGTTCTTTCTAGATTGCAATATTCTGCAAACATTGAAAATCATATGATCCTCATCTGGATATTCACGAACAATTTCCGCAAAATTTGCTGACAAATAAATTACTACAGCAATAAAATCCACTGAATATAGTTTTGCGTTCATCTTCTGATTCTTCAGAACCTAGTGATTCACAATGTTCTTGCAGTCTGTGTATTATTTCAGCTAATGGCCTGACATGCTAAGACACAGTCCCTCCTATCCAGCTTTTTACCTCACTTAAATTGTTTAACCTTCCTATGATAAAATATTTTCACCTATATAGTGAAGGTGATAGGATTGCATATCTCAAAGGACTTTGATAAAATTAAATTTGTTTATTAAGGTGAAGTTCTTAGAACTCATTTACATGTTACAAACATACCATCTGTCAGCTGTTTATATAGGTAGGATATGCCAACGTGTGGTTCCGATAGATTGCTTTTCTGGACTCAGAGAATTAGAACAGAAATTGGGTAAACCTGCTAATCACAAGTGTCTGAATTATAGCCATTTCACCACAACCAAGGATGGACCTCTGATTCTAGATACTCATCCCTCTTGTCTGTCCCTACTCTCCTCTGAACTTCTGAATGAGGAGAAAATTTATCTGTACTGTTCACAATTTGGAATCATATATTCACTCATTTGCTATATGATGATGCAATCTATGTGGATCGATATCCACTAAATCATTCTTAATGTAGATGAATCAACACCTTTGACAAAAATCACTTTACTTTAAAATATGTATGAAAATTTGTTGATTATAGATGATTTCAAGGAAGAGTTTGCTTGCTGCATCTACCATAATTGTGTATGTGATACCATTCAGTCTATTCTTTCTTGTAGTAACAGGAATGTAGTAAGTGTGCTTGAATTAGATATGGAGATATATGGAAAATGGTATTGATGCAGCCAGCTGCACTCCCCATATTCATTAAGTACTGTATGTCATACTTTTTATGACTGCCCTTTAAATGGTTTGTTCTCATTTTACTTTTCTCCTTTTTCACCCTCTTCTTTTGACATATTTGTCCTCATATTCTAAGAAATCCTCTATTCTGCTCACATGGCCCATCCATTTTTGTCAGCTTACACAGTATGACTTCTCAGACTTAGTTTTCTATGTATGTCTACAGATACCTTCATGCTATATACTTGTTCGATAATTCAAGAACTATGTTTAGTAGTCTTTTATTTTTCTCAAGATTTCTGACTGCATCAAGAGATTTACTTAGTAATTAAACCATTTCCAAAATTAGCCATGATGTTCCATAATTTTCTAATGCCATTCATTGTCACACTTCTGACACTGCTACTCTAACGCTAATAATTACTTCTAGAGCTATGGAATTCTGTGAGGAATTTCTTCAAAATCTCATATGCAAACTAATTATCCCACTTTACCACCATGGGAAACCGACAGAAGCATTTATACATATTTGATTTGCTTTTCTAATTACCACAATGTTTCATCATAACAAACCAATTGGAGGAACACTTGGAATATTTGAAATATGCATAAGTAGTGCCTATTGTTAGTCCTTACATCTGGGTCAACTTTCGTTTTCACTGTAACAGATCTTTTCTTACCTAGTTTCCTAGTATTTGAAAACATTTTTGCTGAATCTGTCTGTTTAGCCATGTATATATTAAACCAAATTTATATAATTTTAATAGGAAGGCTGAGAGTTTGCAAGTGTTTCTTTGTCAGTATTTTAACATTCATTTGAATTTTCCATTTATCTCATTCATAAAATTTGTGAGCTAAAAAAAACATTGCTTCACCAATTATGTTGCCAACATGAGGAATTATTCTTTTGTTGTTGCAAATATGAAATAAACATAATTAGATAATACTTAGATATGATATTTTCAACCATATAGCTGATATTTGAGAATTAAGACTTGTCAAGTGGATCTTGAGAAGTTCCTAACACATTTTGAGAAGTAAATGTTATTAGAATATCACTATGATCTAGAATAATATAATGCCAAAAGACAATGTCCACTTAAACACTTCATTCACCACTTTATGTAGTTGTTTATTGCTTGAGAATTGTGGAATGTTAGTTGCTTAGTTGACCAGGCACATAAATGAAAGAGTAAGACAAGGCATTCCTTTGTTTATCCATGAATTTTACTTTCTTTAATGGAATTTATTTCTTGAAATTAAATGACCATGGAAACTTCTGAAGGATATCATAACTTGGTGATAGAAGTTGAACTACAGATTAATTTACTTATTAATTTTAAAGTATATAAAACCTTCAGGAAATGTAAATAGATGGTGTAGTCTGATTATTTGGAATGTTAGAAAGATACTTTTGCAAAAATATGTTTTCTAAAGTACGAAAACATTTCCCCATATTAAGTTTAAAGAAAAATCTCTACAGAAAGTAAACATACATGAATGGAATGCAGAGAAAAAAGTATTTGGCACTCTTGTTTGATTACACTGCATTTCAGGGAAGTGACAGTCACACCGTAGCTCTGAATTAGCATGTGTGGTAGATCTAAATTACTGTGTGTGTGGCACCTTTTTAACAAGGTAGTTTGAAATCAATTTTTCATCTAATGTTTACAAAGATGGGTGAAGAAAACGTAATGTCAACTGTTTAAGAATAAAGAATCTGTGATAGTAAGAGGCTTAGCATTACTTTTCAGTAGGAGAAAGAGTTAAAGAACTGGTTCCAAAATCTTCAACTTATGTCCAGTGTCCTTGTCCTGCTTCTCCATCCCAGTGCACCATCCCAAGAGGCTTGTTACAATATGTAAAGAATAGAAAAGCATGCCAATTAATTCTTTATTAAATAGGAAATGGAAAGTCTCATACACTTTTAGCAAGAGAGTGGCATGATAACTTGAGTTTATAAAATAATACAGGTTAAAAATACATACTATTAAACATGGTACAGAAGTCAAGAACAAGAAGAATAAAGGGAGAATATAATGATAGTCTTGAGAAAAGTGTTGTTATTGAATAGTCACTATGAGTCATTATACTAAATATGTAAAGTAAAGGTCATAATTTAATGTTCAAAAAATCTTAGAAGTAGCACTATTGCTTTGTTCACTTTTCAAATATGAAGATTGATCAATTATCTCCAAGTGCTGCGAGCTTTAGCTCTAAGAAATCATGCATTGTGAAAACCTCCTCAGTCCCTTGCAAGCAGAGATACTTTGTCACCCTTGGTCTGGAGTTGATTAAGTAATTCTCTCAGGATCAGACAGCTAGCATATGGTGAAGCCAGAATTTAAATTCATACAATGACTTTGAAAACATGTGTGTCCTTGAGCCAGTTACTTAAACTTTTATGCTCTTGTTTCTTCAAGGGAAAAGTGAAGTTAATATTAATATCTTCTGCATGGAGTGTTGTAATGATGAAAATAAAATGTCATGAGCCGTCCACACATAGGCCAGTTCATAACACTTCTAAAATGCTGTGCACATTCTAGTCATTTTATTCAAAATTGCACTATGTTTACATTTTTGTAAGATAAGTAGCTGATGATAGAAAATAACACAAAGGAAGGTTCTGGATTATTTTTTATTGTGTTTATTTGGCTTGGCAGTTGTGTCTCGACTTTCTTGCTGTTGACTGTAGGGTGATAAATTATACCTCTCTTTGTTTAGGAAGAAATTTCAGGGCACAGGTTCACTTCTGAGATATATGATTTATGACTAAAGTATTTAATGCATAATATGAAAAGAAATTTGTTTTGCCCCAAAGTGTGTTCTTACACACTCTGTTTATTAACAATAGGCACTAAAGATAGGCAGGAGGCTCTTCATGAGACAGAGTAATACTAATGTGACAATAATCCCAGTAGACTTTTCTATCTTCTTAACAGTTTTTTGTGGCAAGTTGTCATTCTACGTTTGATTTATTTTCACTAATCTTATCCAGTAATGAGACTATAAGAAGAGGATTGACAGTATTCTCACAGCGCTTGCAGCTCAAGGTCATTGCAGGGGTCACACATTGACACTGTATTTACCCTGACGGCGTTATAGAAACTCACGATAAACAGCTATCTTATCTGATTACCAAATATGTCTGAGTAGCTAATATTTATGTGCTAAAAATATCTCTGAACTGAAAGTCAATGGAGCTAAAATTGTTTAGGGAGTAATTCAGAGATGAATTTTTTTTTGGAAAGAGTTGCATACTGGTAAATTCAGAACTATAATCATGTAAATGATGTTTCCCTTTAGGTTGAATTTCCTTCATGGGAACGTTCTTAGCTAGGGAAGGAGCACAGCACACATATTCGCTTCAATATGACACCTTGCATGGTACCTACTACGTGCCATATTTTGGTTTCAGTGCTGTGAATCAAACTTGCAAAAATTTTAAGGACATCTTCTTCATACTCAAACTCTGTCGAATGACTCAGAAAAGGTACCAAATAGGGCTAAGTCTGTTAGATGGTCACATGATCTAAAAGGAAGTTAACTGTAATCATGTCAACTTGGCTCTCTCCTTTTAGGGGCTACTACCAAAATTCATTCATCCAAACCACCAACCTGATCTCTGTTTCACTTTCCACATCAAATTGCTTAATACCTTCTACTCTCTTCCACTCCCTCTGCATCCCAGCCTCACTTTCCCCTCTTGTTGGCTTTATTTTTCCATCAGAGCGATTATACTTGGCTTGGGCGTCATCTCACTGAGGGACGTAAAATGCAGCTCTGATTAGGAGATGCCTTCTCCTCAAACCCTAGATTTTAGCACTTCAGTCCCACACAACACAAAACATAATCAGCTTCCTGATGGTATGAAGTACTCTGTCCCATGGGCTCCCTGGGCAGAACTTTGACTGTTAATAAGTACAGCAACACATCTCGTCCTGTAGAGCTACTGGACTTAGGATGGGCACACTGCCAGGCCCTTGTGGTTCTCTATGGCACTGTTCTGCTCTCTTCCTCTTTCAGTGCTGTTCAAATTTCAGGTCCTTCTCAACCTTCCCAAATGATTTTGCACTATGCACCATCCCCAAGAAGATTTTAAATCCTGGTCTATCTGCTCTTTGTTGGAACTCTTTATTTGACCATGAACTATTTAAAGGCATGCATTTTTTAATCTCTGTTGCTTCAAGGTCTCCTGCAGTCCTTGACACATAGTCGGTCCGCAGTGCCTCTGTTGGTTAGCCAAGACTCAGTTGAAGAGGTCAGGCAATGTAGAGATAGCTGGCATCCACTTACATCCTTTACCACACCACTGAATTTTACAGGTACAAAATGTTTTACAGACATTATCTCATTTCAGTCTTTGCTGTGAGGTGACTTATGATAGTAGGTACAGGGAGGCAAAGGAGAAGAAGTAATTTGATGGGGAAAGTGAAAGAGAGACTGCATGAAAATGAAGGGGGACATATTCATCTCCTCTATTGCTTGATTCTCATCATTGAAAACAGCAAATACAGGTCTGATTTGTGAATAAAATGTTTGACAATTGTCATGCAAATTATCACCTTGTTTAAAATCTTTCTTAGAAAACATCAGTGTGGTCTTCTTATGCCTAACATCACTTCCAATTGAAAATAGTTCTGACCTATCTCAGGCAAATAGGTAACTCTTCCATGTTTTAGTTTAAAGAATCGGGAATGTTCCATGATGTACATGCTTTATACATGCCATTCTATGGGCTTTCTTTCCTCATGCCACCTCTTATAAATTTAGGATTTTTTTCCCACAAAATTTCTCTGGTTTTGTGAGCTTGGGAAGTATTTGAAGTAATAGTCTGAAGTATAGTTGCTGGGCTTAATAACCCAAACATTGTTAGGTAAACCTAGTAATCTTATTTTAAAATCATTGCACATTTCTCCAGTGCAGTAGTGTGTTGGTTACACTTTGTAAAATTGGTTAGTAATTATATTTTACACTGATGATTGGCAGTGAATAGTCATATAGTTGGCTATTGTTTTGAGGTACTTAAAATATCATTATCTTTCATCCAATATTTTTTATTGTAAAATATGGCAGAGGGCAAGAGAGAGAGAGAGAGAGAGAGAGAGAAAGAGAGAGAGAGAGAGAGACAGAGAGAGACAGAGACAGAGAGAGACAGAGACAGAGAGAGACAGAGAGAGAAACAGAGACCGAGATACAGAGGCAGAGAGGAGTATAAAGATGCAAGTAGTGTTATTTATTAGAAATTCCCTTTATACAGATGCCGATATAAGTTGCTTTTATGCTTCAACTCACTTCTTATCCAAATTCACCTTACTTAATGACACGCATTTCCATCTTCTTTAGATACGAAAGTGAATCACAGGAAAGGTGCACAATTTGCTCAGAAGCCAATAGTTTGTGAGTGGGTGGAATGAGATTGAAATACCAGAAATGTGCTTTACAGTCCTCTACCTCATACCCTGGTTTGGCTGCTGCATATTAAAAAGGTAAAGGTGGGCAGAGAAAAGAGAATAGGTGTGCAACTTTGCTGTATTTTCATATACTTGGGCATTCGTAAAACATTCTGTATTTTTCACACAATATTTTTGACATTATAACTAAAATTCAAAGCTGCTTGAAAGGAAAACTTTAGGATAATGTCATCAATGTTCTACTATCCGACTTGACAAATTTACATGTAATGTTTCATTCAGATGTCCAAAGGAACATGGAACCCTTAAAATGATTGTCACAAAGAAAAACAAATGACGTCTACACATGAGAAAATCATTCAGTTCTATTTTAGTGGAGATGCTAATTAAAATAGCATTGTAATGAAAGAATCCAATAGCCTGGGATTGCATCCTTTCCTTTTTGCACTCTTTTTTTCCCTTTTCATCCTCTATCATAAACGTTATACATTATGGGCTCAGGAATATCACTCTGGGCATTTTCTCTTCCTCTGCATGCATTCTTTCTATGAGAAACTCTGTCCACTGCCAAAGGAACTATACAGAAATATACAAAATAAGAAGATTCTATCCCCAATCCTCTTATCTTCCTGGAAGTATCTTTAACACTTCTCTTCCCACAAGAAAAGTCAAATCTAAAGTATTTGGGAATACTGTGGAGTGATTTATTCAACATTTTTTCTTGATAATATATTCTTGATGTTTTAGTCCTGATTATTACATTCCTGATGTGATATTTTTGATTACTATATTCTTTATACTATATTCCTGATTATTATATTCCTTACATTGTATTCCTGATTAGTACTGAACCCTGGCACACCATTCATGGGCCACCTGTAAATTTACTCAGCTCATTTTTATTAAACATTACATCATTACAGCTTAGTACAAACAAGGTCTGCCCTTGAAATTTTAGGACAAAACAGTGGTAATGGTTTTCCTTGTACTTGCTTTTCTGAACAGAAATACATTTTCCAGGATGCTTGTTTCTTTTAATATTAGGATCCTTGAGTAAAATGTAAAGGCCTGAGTTTATCTGTACTCCAAATCTATGCCTTTGCTTTGCTGAATTCACACACCTACAATATTTGAATGGCAATGGAATACTGATCTCTGACAAAAGTAAACAAAAAGGGGGATATAAATGAAAGACCAACATTTTGTAGTGAAAAGTATATATCAGGAGCACCCAACTATATAGATATGTATATGTATATATTTGTATATTTGTATATATATATATATATATATATCTTTATATACAAAATAGTTAGGATAGATATACAGCTTCTTTCTCTTAGTTCAATGAGAAGAAAGATTCGTACTAACAGTGTTTAGACAAGATATCATGTCTGCATCTTGTACTATGAATAACTACTACAAAGACAACAATATGTAATGTATTAATTATTGTATCCATCCTATTAATCTGTACTGAAACTGTCTCAATGCTATTTCTTTCTCAATAAAATTAATATAAAAAACAAAACAAAATTTGACTTGGTTTTGTGTACCCCAGAAGGAATTACATAAACTCAGTTTATCCCTCATTAGCTATATCCTGAAATATAAAAATTATAGAGTAATTTAAGCTACAGCAGAGAGCAGACCCTGACTCTTCCTGCATTCCCGATTTTGTAGGTCATACAGCTCTAACGTGGCCTGGAGCTCAGAGTTGCTTGTCATTCGATACTCCAGAGTCTCTTAGCTCTTCCCAAAGCAGCCTCGAGGTGCTGTTCCAGATGCACCAGAGTCATGTGAGTGACATCCTGTGCTTCACAATGGGATCCCCACACCTGCAGATCCTTCCTATGAGCGTTTGCATTCTAACACCCCTAAATCCTGCTAATAGGCCCAAATGACCTGCTGCTGTGTCCAGTGGGGCACCTGAAGACATCCCTTTTTCACTATTTACCATCTGTGTAACCAACGATCTGTATGTTATTCGGTTCAAACACCCACTGTGTTTTTTGTGGTTCTGTCTGTATCCTCACTGACATACTCTATTCGTAAGTTTCCATTCAAAACCTTCAAACATGAGTGCAACAGAACCTACATAGTAAACATTTTGAACACCAGGCAAAATGTCACATAATACAGTTAGGCACTAGAAATGTTTCAGTGCTAAGGTAAAGTATGGTTTTATTTCTTCCTCCAGAATATTATAATCTGAGACCAGAGAAAGATAAGTCAGTAAGTCAATAATGTGAGGAATAATGATTTGGTGATTATATTAGAAAAATCCCTTTGTCCACACTTGAAGATATTAAGAAAACAAAAAAAGTGAAAGCAGAGAGACCAGTTAAGAGGGTGTCTTAATCCAGCCAGGCATGTGGAGCACCTGGGTGAAGAGGGTTAGAGGCAGTGTGGGGAGGGACGTTTCAGAAGCCTGAAGGACGCAGGATAAGAGAGCTTGTGAGAAAACATCGTGCGTGCTCAAATGGCTTCATCTCTAGAAACTTGAGCTAGAGTATTTAACTTAAGGTCAATAAAAAAACCCAATTTGATATTTTTAATGGTGAATGATCACACTCCATCGTAATCACATTCATCTCAGGGAACTGGCACCTACGCAAAGCAGCTGAAGCATTTCCACCTTCACTTCCCCGCCCTGACCTGCTTCTCCTTCCTTCCCCAGGCCCTCTTTCTAGCTCTACCAGCATGCGTTTACCTGTTTCTTATTATGTGTTATGGACTTTGCTCTTTAGCTGTTCATACTCTGCCTTTGTCATCTGAGGGAAATCATGCAGAATTTAGCCTCCTGTGTGGCAGGTGTTCACTTTCAGTATGGTCTCCGTTTAATCACTAGTGATTCGAGTTTGTTCTTCCTTATGACACAGTAATACTCCACCATGTATATGAAACTCATTTTTCTTTACGCACTTAGTTATTGATGCGTACATGCACTTCTTCCATAATTTGGCTCTCATGAGCTTCCTCAAACATAATATGCACATCATAGCAGTGCAGTGCGATGTCCTTAATTTTACTGAAACATACTGAGAAATGCCATATCTGGGCCAAGTGGAATTTCTAATTTGTATTATTTTTGAGGACTCTTTATGTTAGTTTCTATAGTGTCTGCACAAGTTTAATTTTTCTCCCCGACCTCGCCACTATTTGTTGATTTTTGATTTCGTGATAGCGTGCTGCTAGAGTAGGGTAGAATCTCAGCGTGGTCGTGACGTACACTTCACGGATGATGGAAGAGGCTGAAATGTCGTCACATACTTAGC
>NW_004524694.1:7953138-7963285 GCF_000260255.1 Octodon degus | reverse complement strand
AGTTTGGTATAATTCCATTTGCTAATTTTTGGTAGTAATTCTTGGGGAAAAAATCTGCCTATGCCTGTTTCAAGAATTTGACGTTTTATTTTCCAGTAGAGTCAGTTTCTGTTGTTATATATAAAAGGCTTTGACCCATTTGATTTGATTTTAGTGCAGTGTGAGAGATAAGGGTGCCTAATCATTATTCTACAAGTGCACTGTTTTCGCAGTACTGCTTGTTAAAGAGACTATCTTTTTTTTTTTTCTAGTATATTTTTTTTCTGTTTCCCAAAATAAATGTCTGTAAGTTCATGGGGTTGTTTCTGCATGCTCAGTTCTGTTATATTTGTCAACATGTTCAGTTTTGTGCCAGGACCATGCTGTCTTTCTTACTACACTTTGGTGACAAAGTTGAAATCCAAGATTGTCGTATCTCTATGTTTACTTTTTGTCGAATTACTTTTGCTATGGCAGATCTCCATTAGTTCTTCACAAACTTTTATGAGTATTTTTTCCTAGTTGTGTGAAAATGTTGTTGGTATTCTGACAAGAATTCATTAAGTCCCTATAATATTCTTGGTAAAATGGTCTTTTTGATCATTTTGGAACAGGATATCTTTCCATTGTCTGATGTCCTTTTCAATCTCTCTTTTTGGATTATCATAGTTATTTATCCAAGAGGTCTTTCGTTTCTTGCTTAGGTTAATTCCTGGGTAATTAATTTTTCTGAAGCTAATGTGAATAGGATTTTCCTTACTTCTTTTTCTTTTTCAGTGGGCTCGATGACTTACTCAAGCATTTGATTTTTTGTGGATTGATAATATCCTATCATTTTGATATTGCTTTTTATATTCTGTTCATTTTGATGAAATTGTTCTTTAGCTTCTTTTCCTCTTTTTTTTTTTTTTTTTTTTTTTTTTTTTTTTTTTTTTTTTGTATTTTTAGGGAAGGGTCTACAGAGTTTTCAAGATCTCACTACCAGATCGGATTCATAGTGATTCTCCTGTATATAGCCTCCCAAGAGCTGGGATTATAAGAGCGTGCCACCATTCCCAGTCTCAATTGCCATCTCAGTGTGACCTGGGAGTGGGGTGGCACAGTAGGCCTGTTTTCAGGTGCTTTAGTCCTCTGAGCGATTTGGCCAGCATGTTCTTTAGTTTCAAATCTCTTCTGGTACAATTGCCAGCCTTCTGTATATAGGAACCCGCCACCTTTGCACAAGTGTTTGACTTTTTCCTTTCCTAGTCGTATTCTCTTTATTTCTTTCTTTTGACTGGTTACTCTGGCTACATTTTAGGGCAATATATTGAGCAGGAATGGTGGGAGGGGACAGCTTTGTTTCATTCCTGATTTTCGGAGAAAATGCTTTTAGTTGGTTCCCATTTAGTATGATGTTAGCAGGGACTTCCTTTAAACGGAAACGTGAATTTTCTGAAAGCCCTACAGTCAGCCCTTCCTGTATTACGCAGAGGACGTGCAGAAACGCAAGTGTCAACGTGATCAAGAGTGAAGGCAACGTACCTCTGCACACTTAGTATCAGCGGAGCCGTGTGCTTACAGAATCGCCCTGCTATGATTACAGGCCGGGTGCGTCTCTGCGGCACTCCACTCAGTGAGGTTCTTCACCTGGAAACTCCTTTTTCTAACACAGCTCAGACACGTACAGCGCTTGGTCTAATGCCTTTGTCAATCAAACTGCAGCCAGCCTCTCTCCTCATTTTCATGCAACAAGGATTTGCCTGTGCTTTGTCAATCTGCAGCTCCTTGGTCGCCTTCACCCTTGTCCTTTCTTTGTCCCTCTGTCTAAATACCTGTCTAAATACTGGTCCCTCTCTGCAGCGTTTCCTCCTCCTTCTCATCAGAACACACGCTCCCGCACATTTTCTCTTTTGATATTTATCTCCAAGTACATTCTCGGTGAAATTTTAGAAAGTTTATCTACTGTTTTATTCTTGTGCAAAGGCATTAACATGCACACTGGGAAGAATCATTAGGCTTATGAGATTTTCAATGCAGAGTCACAGGAGTTTTCCTTTCGACCATATATAGCATGAATATTTAGGAAACAACTACTAACATTTTTAACAATTCCAAGTAACATACTTTATCCTATTATCCTCTTGTTACAAATATATAGCAAAAAGAATAAAGAAAAACCCAAACAGACAAGGAATCCAAATGTACAAGCTACTGAAAAAGGGAAAAACCTAGAAGTTGTAATGGCTGAGGCACTACTAATCTAAAGTTTAGATAAAGCAAAAGGAAAAGTTTTCATTTTTAAGATTTTGTTTGCAACTCAAAATAAAAAATGCTAATGAGAGTGTTGTGAAGTTCACATTGGGCTGATCAAAAATTATTTGAAATGTAAGTCAAACATTCTTGAGGCTAATTTAAAAACTGTATATACAAAATGCTTAAAAGATAATGATTTCATATAAATACTTTTATTTGTAACACTCCAAACAGATGTATAGATACACAGTTGAGAATGTTTGTTACATTCATATTCATAACGGAGAAAATTTGAAACTAATATTGTCTAGCAATAGGAAGATATTTCACGACAATGTGGTACTAGTCACTGGAATTTGATGTGTAAAATGTTCTCTTTTAGATGCACTCATGTAATGAAATACCAGTCAGGGCTGGGGAGACAGTTTGGTGGCCTAAGCATCTTCCTGGCAGGCACAAGGACCCAGGCTTGGTCCCAATACCTTGTGCAATGCCAACCCAGAACCCCAGGTATGATCTGCAGACCACGGAAACCAGATGTGGTGGCACATGCCTATAATCCCAGTGCTGGGGAGGCTGAGATAGGAGGTCTACGACTCTGAGCCGTTTAGCATGACCTTGTACCAAAATAATAATAAATAAATAAAATATTTAAAAATAGTATGAGGTAGATTTATTTTTCTAAAGCTTAATATTCAGGGCCCCACATTGGTCCAAGACCCATAAAACTCTCACAGGAGCTGTTGATAATATTCTGTTTGCAATCTTATTTGTTTTTTCTTAAATTAGACTCCCCCCAAAATAAACTTTGGGTCTTTAAAAAATTTCTTTACTTGTGGAAGTTTCTTTATTCTCTATAATTTATCCTTTTATTTTTCATATGTTAATGTTTCATTTTAGAGAATCCTCTGTAATCGTAAAGTATGCTACAGAGATTGGTTTTCCTGCACTTGTACCTTAAATATTCGATGGAAACCATTTGCATTTCTCTTTCCACAAGAACCTGGGAGACCAGTCTAGTTTACCTGTTGTGATATGTTCTTATCTCTTGTGCCAAACAAGGAGAAAATCTCCTAAAATAATTTGACAACTTCATTGAAGAGAAACATCTATTTTTGAAGTCAAGAAGCATTGTGTGAACTTGGCATTTATATACAGAGGCAGAATTTGGATCTATTCCTAGCTGCAAGAGCTGACTGCCTGGAAAAGGCCTGAGGGGACAAATGAGGCACAGTCTTCCAGGGCTTGCCTTTCTTGCCTCCCGCTCTCCCTTTGCTTCCATTTTGGTTTGTTTGACTTCAGAATGCAGGGAGTCATGACACTGTGCTCACTACATCTGATGTTCTGCAAAGCATTTTGTCTCTGAGCAGCATAAAAGACAAGATACAAGCAACAGCATATTCCTTGGGCAAGACAGAATTTCATTTGGTGGCTTATTTATAAGTTAAATGTAATTTCTGTGAATACCAATTTGCTTGAGTTGCAGATGCAAAAAGAGCTCGAAGCCATTCTTTTGTGTTACTGTGGAAGGTCCTCATTGGGGGCGCTTTGGATTTGAAATTGGGTGCATGAAAAAATTAGGGTGCATTCTCATTATCAGACTGGAGAAACTGGCAGCACTATGTTTCCACAGCAAACTGTAGGCACTCTAGGCTTGCCATCAGGGCCATTTCACTAAAAGGAATTTAACTGAAAGCTTTTAATTTTAATAATTGTATCCCCTTGCTCTAAAGTAAAAGAGGAAAAAAAATACCAACATTTCTTAAGTGTAAAATTTTCAGTGGTCTATTCAGGGCAATACTGTTCAGAAACAGGAGGTTTTCAGCTATATTTTATCCATCCATCTTTTAGTTTGAGAAATTCAGGATGTAATTGTGAACAGCTAGAATATGACTGGAAAAAATGTATCGTTAAATTAAAATGGAACAAAATAAAAGTGAAAAAGATGCTACGTGCCCCCAAAATAAACTTACAACTCTCATATTATTAGAAATATTAGATGCTAGAAAACTATGAAAATGAATATTAAAAAATTATGAAAATGCACACATGTAAAATATTTTATTCACTTGTCAATGGGTGAAGTAACCAGGTGGGAGTCATAATTGGTTAGGAGGGAAACCTTCAAAAATTCAGACGTGGAGATGGCTCAGTAGAATAAGCGCTTGCCTGGCAAGTTCAAGGGCCTGAGTTCAATCCCCAGTTCTGCAAAAAAGAAAAAAAAAATTCAGTCAAAAACCTGAAGAGTGAGCTGAATATGCAAATAGGGGCACAGTTGTCTTTCTCCACTGTGGCTGTGGGAGGTGATTTGAACATCTACACTACAGGACTGAATTAATCCATGGGCAGGAATTACTTGGCATTGCTATCTTCGTTTCCTACAATTCCCCTACTTGTAAAATAGCTTCCATAGGAAAAACAGAATAGTGATACCCTGGTGGAAAAGTAAGGAACAACTTTTCCTTACATATGTGGACTACACATATGTAAGCCCACAGAATTACAGTGTTTGTTTTCTGGTTTTGTAGCCATAAGATAAATCTGTTTGCGTCAGGAAAATAAAATACATAAGGGCCATATGATCAGAATAATTCCCGATGTAACGCAAATGATGCTGAATTGCAAAAGAAGCTCAAGGATATGGTGTTTAATGTGACCCTGCCTCATAAGCACATCCTTTCTATCTTACATCCAGGCACCTGACCCACGTAGGTGCTTTTCAGGAATCCTGTAGGCCTGAGGAGCCCCTCTTACCCATGCTGCAGAAAACCTGAGCCTGAGCTTCCTTCACCACTTCTCCCATCTTGCATCCACCTCGTTCACTTCGTTGTTCCTGCCTCCTTCCTAGAGCAAACTCAGTCCTTTATGTTCTGCCTTTAAACAGCTAGCTTCCTGGTATCTTTGCACTTAGTTTTGTTTAGTAATAAGTGAAATAAACCAGATGCACTCATATGTGTAAACCCTGTATTGTCTCTCTGGTGTGAGAAACTGAAAGAGTGAATAAAGTCCAGATGTTGTGAAATGGGAAGAATTTGCTCAAAAAGAAGGGGAAAGGATACCAGGGAAATGGAAAATTATGCAGGTCTGCTGTGCTACCAATGTCTCTTAGCTCACAGAAAGGAAATGTGTGCTAATATTGATTGGAGAAGTTTTAATTCCCATATCTTGTACTCTGAATAACTACCTTAAATAATAATATGGAATGTGAAAACAAATAAAATAAAACAAATATTCAAACTACATGTCTGTACTCTAATCCTCAAACAAAAATTATCTCCATGTAGGCATCTGTACTATGTTGACTTTTCTTAACATGATGAAAAGCATAATATGTTTCCTAGAAGATGTTCATGTTAAGTGTAATTTATTTAATGTATTCAGACAACACTCAAATGTTGCTTTTGTGATGAAACAACGAGTCTTTCACTTGTCCAGTATTTCCTAGAGTGCTATTTTTAAATGAAAATAAAATGCTATTATCTTATGTAAAACCTAAGGACAGTTTGGTTTTTCACATCATGGAAACCGAGCTCCTTGCTATGGACCACAAGTCCTATCACGATCTTGTTTCTGCCCAATAACTAAATGGCAGAACAACCGCCATTGAACTGCAATTTCAGGTGTGTTGCCTGTCTTTCAATTCCTTTGATGTTAAGTTTCTCAAGGTTGGCTGCTTCTCTGTGCTTTCTTTGCACGGTAAAATTTTTATAATTAAATATCAGTATCTACACAGCATGTCTCTCTCTCTCTCTCTCTCTCTCTCTCTCTCTCTCTCACACACACACACACACACTCAGTACTAATTCAGTAGTGACCAATACCCACAAGAATGTCTTTGGCCACTGTTTAAGTGCTTTGGCAGCAGCATTGCCTCAGTCCAAGGTCAGGAGCGAGCCCAACATTCGCGTGTGTGGACGTGCCCAGATGATCCTTCTTAGGCTCTTCATGGCTGGCTCATTCTCCTTCCTCAGATTGTGATAAACCATCTCTTATTCTGTCATGTGTTTGTCACCCACACTTGCCCACAGAGTCAATGTTAACCTTTGTAAAACAAAATTTTACGATTTACTTATTTATTTGGTATAGGGCCACACTCTGTAGCTCAGGACCCATAGTGAACCTCCAGTCTCAGCCTCCCCATCCCTGAGATTACAAACGTGTGCCACCACACTTGGTTTTGGTGGCTGGCTTGGCACAGGACCAACAATATGCAGTGCTGAGGAAGATTGAACCTGGGTCCTTGGCACTTGCCCTGAAGACGCTTATACTGCAGAGCTATCTCTCCAGCCCAAATTTTACTTCTTAATATAGTTTTGGACAGGCTCTCACTCTACACCCTAGGCTGGTCCTGAACTGACTAAGTAGCCCAGCCTGGCCTTAAACTCCTAGTGATTCTCCTGCCTTGGTCTCCCAAGTGCTGGATTTTAGGCACGTGCCACCATTCCTTGCACTATGATTTCTAGTACATCAACTAAGTTTAATGGCAATACCAAAAAAATCATAGGAGGAAAAACTTGCCACCTATAATTAAGTGTATTGCACATTTTCTCGCTCTCAAATTACTTAGTATTTAATGTGGCAAATTCGTACAAAATACATCTGTTTGTTATTAGTATTATTTTAATCAAGTTCTGAATCACTAAGAAAATAATTATGAAACTGATTTTGTGTTCTTCATATGAGAATCATGCATTAAGTTATAAATTATATCTCTAACACTTTAAGGAAACTATTAGAAAATTTGAATATCAAATCAAATCACATTTTATTTTAAACCATACTTGGAAGTATATGCATCTTCAGTAATTACATTATGGTGTATACATCATTCTTATTTTAAAGAGAAAAACAATGAAAACAATGACATGAGTTTTCAAAGCAAGAAAATAGGAGAGTGGCAATGGTTAATACATTGTGTAGTTTTACCTTAAAAGTACTTGCTCAGTTACAAGACAGGTGTGAAAAATTGGTCAAATGACATAAGCACAAACCTTCTTTCCAATGAACTAATGGAAATTAGTCATTGGCAGATACGTCTTGTCTTCCCAGAATAATTAAATGTCCTCTCCTATGTTCAAAGGAACACGCTGATAAATTTCTAATTATCAATAGCATTGAGTAACCTTATGAAAAAGATGAGTTTTTTAAATCTCTACCTAAACATAGCCTATTTGTATTTTGAAACTTTATTTTTAAATGTTAAGTAATCTTGAATGTTCTGAGATATGAATAATAGACTGTATTTTAATACTCTGTGCTAATAAGGCTATCCAAACTAAGAACACATTAAAATTGAACATTTGCATCACACCCAAGAAGACAAGCTTCCTTATGAGATGTTGTCTTCTGTGTGTCATTTACAATGGAAAGGAAGTCAGATTGCAATCCCTAGAATGACAGCAAAGGCACATCCTGGACCTACGCTGGGAAGGCTGCTTGTAGTTATGCCTGTGGGAAGACAGCAAAGTATTGGACATGACACAGCCAGACATTGTTTGTTGAGAACCACCCACTGTACCTTACTTGCTAACCATCAAAGCATAGTTTCCAAATAGTTACACAACTCTACTGACATAGATCTATATAATATGCATACTCAAAACTTTTTTATTAAATTCGGTCATAAAGAGGACAAATGGTAAAATGCTAAGAGAGTATTTAAGAGTCTAAGAATGCATAGATGTCAAAGAAAAAATAGGATAAAACAATCCTCATTATAAATGGGCCAATAGCAGGGAAATAAAACAACCATCTCCTAAGTTATTTCATGCAAAACAAAAAATAATGTTTTCTTCATCGAAAAATTTTTAACATAATTTCACAGATTCTTTTCTTTATATATTTGCCAAATAAGAGAATAAAAGCCATACACAAATAATACTTCTGGGAGCCTCTTAGACCATTCCCCAAAATAATATTAAAAGGGCATCTTTTGACTTATTCAAAATTTTTCATAAAACACACAAAAATTAATTACATGGGACTTATTACAAGTTTCTTTTCTCTGAGTAATTAATTAAGACCTTTATCCTAGTTCCAAACTAGTCTCACTTGCTCTTATCTTTTTCCCATGTTCATCCAGTACTCATGTCAGCTACTTACAACATGTTCTGCTCATATATATCTTGCTCATATTTCATGTTCATAAATTTTTATATCAACTCTCAAAACTAGTAACACTTGCATATCCTCTGTATATAAAGCATGCCAAACCTAGTAAACAATTCTGGGGAAGAATCATTTTGTTAACTGGTCTCTTTGCTTTATTGCTAAGACTGACTGCATCTTTTGATGCTCATTTCAAATAATATGTTGGTCATTTCTTATTTTCCTGGGCATGGCTTGTGTGTTTCTGTGTGTGGGACAGCCTTTGGCTTCTGGTCTGTCTTCTCATGCTGACATTCCACTCGGCCTGTTGCCTCAGATAGGAAGAGGGTAGGAAACCATTTCCAAATTGCAGCCTATAGGGCCAAGGAAATGGCTCTGGAATAAGCGCTTCCCTGGCAAGCGCAAGGGCCTGAGTTCAATCCCTGGTTCCACAAAAAAAAAAAAAAAAAAAAAAAAAAAAGCATCCTAAACTCAACATGAATTGTATGCATTGTAAATATATTCTTGTTGTCAACAGCTAGCATACAGTAGATGTTGAAGACATGCTAATGTATTGAGAGTAATGTGCACACCGCAATGTATGACTAAGTTTCCATTCTACTATAGGAATTATTGGAGAAACACTTGAACAACTTCTGTCACTTATGCCCATTGTTCAGTTCTGCTCCACTGTTGGGACGATGCCTGTGTGTATCCAGGTATTGAAATTGATTTTATAGGTGAGTCAAAGCCACATAAAGCTTTAATAAACATATCAAAACTCCCACCTTTTCTCATACATGGTACAAAGGGCTGTCACGGCTTCTGAATAAAGGTGGTTTTATATATGTCAACATTGAGAATAATGTTTTCCAGCTGTGAAACCAGCGAATAATCTTGAAGAATGAATAAAGATGTAAGAAGCAATAATCCATCCCTCGTGCCAAATCCTTCCTGTGTGCTGGTAGTTCTTCTACTGAACGGTGTTTGCTCTCTAATAAGAAAGTCCATTTGGAAGTGTGCATGAAGAATTGAGTACATTGTTGGGCCACAATGAAATTGAAATGATCAAATCGCCATCTCTTGCTGAGTTTTATTAGGAACGCTTTCAATACCTTCAATTTCTCCACAGCTGGGATCATAATATTAATAGGTAATATAGGGGTTGGATTTTAGAAAAACAGTATGACAGTGTCCTAAAGCTATATATTTTACTGGTTTCCAGTTGACTACAATTTTCACATTTAATCCATTTGTTAACATTTATGAAGTATTAATGCACACCAAGGAACATGTGTGTGAATTGCTACCATATATTGGACTTCAAGTTTTCTTTTAGATAGCAAAGTGTAAAAGATGCATTCATCTATAATGCCATGCTAATTTGCTAACCAGATTTCAATGGACTAGTTTCCTAGACAAAGTCGGAAGGTACTAAAATACAAAAGTTAGGTGTAAAAGGCCACAGAAAACGGAGAAGCTAGAAATGGGATTGTGAGTAAGGATGAGAAATGAGGAATATTTCACTATCTCTGTCTCTCACTATTTCTTAACAATCTTTAAGAACTTCAGGAAAGCTAGGTGCAAAAATACTGTGCTTTGAATGAAACTTTTGACTATCTCATTCATTTAAATGGTCTTTTTAAATTATAGAGGAGCAGCTAGGGGGAGAGCTCAGCAGTCTAAGCTCCTGCCTGGCAAGTACAAGGACCCAGGATTTATCCCTGGTATCTTACCCCAAGCCGGCAGAGCCAACCACCAAAACCAAGGGTGGTGATGCAAGTCTATAATCCCAGACCTGAGGACTGAGACAGGAGGATCTCAAGGAGTCTGAGCTGCATAACAA
>NW_004524694.1:7937849-7953038 GCF_000260255.1 Octodon degus | reverse complement strand
GTTTTAGGACTGTTCTGCTAGCATAGAAATAGATGATTTACACCTGATTTTTAGAGATATATTTAGTTAAAAATTAAGTCTGTAATTCCCAATGTGACCGAAAAGAAGGAGATGCTGTGTAATTCTTGCATTCCATGCATCCAGTGAAATGACATAAAGAATACACAGAGAGCTTTCCCAGCAGACACAGCACTGGCTGTTCAGGTGACGGTAGTGACTCCCATGGGTGTGGGTGTCAGGGGACTCGGACATGGCGCCCAGTCATGACTTTATTTGGCACCTCAGGTAACTGGTGAGACTCTGCACTTTCTGATCTGGTTAATAACTCAAAGGTATGAATTCTAAGGCCTTTTTCATTTTGTCATACTATGCATATAGAAAAGATTTTAAGGAGTAAACAAAAAGTTGGTGATGTTGTCAAATACTAGCTAAATGGATTAACATTTTTATTTCATATATGCTATGTGTATGTACATACAGAAACTGAAATTTAAAATACTGTCATATATAGTATCAACAAAATAAAGGCATATATAGTATCAATAAAATCAGCAATTCTAATTTTAAAAGGTGTTTTGTGTCAATAAAATTAAATATAATATCACCAATTATTTTATTTTCTTAGAGATCAATAGAAAACTTATTTCACAGAAAGATCAATACTGCAAGTTTCTTGGTTGCTTGCTGAGTGGTTTTGAGCACGGTATTGAAGCAGGTGTTGTGTACAAAGCCAAAGAATATAAGAATACCATCTGTGCCTGTCTAGTTCTTGTTGAAATCCTTCCTTCACTGTTATTGAAAGATTAGAGGATTGATTTTGTGTCCTAGTGGCTGCTGGGACTCATATTTAGTCCTTATGAAGATCAAAAGAAAATGCTAATTTTAAATAGTTAAAAGTTCTGTTGTAGCATCAGATAAATCTTACAGCCTCATAGACCTCTGCATATTTTGTTTTAGAAACCAGGCATGTATTTTCTGATATTTCAAAATGTTCTTTCCTTTTTTGCTTTTGTTTTTAAATGATGGGGAATGAAGCAGACAGATTTGTACAACTCTGTGCCAAAATCTGTGAATGCCTGTAATTCTGAGGCTGAGATCAGGGCTACCCCTACTGGGTGTGTGCCCGCTTCGTTGCATTAAGAGCAGGGATAAGGCACTCAGGAAACTCCAGCAACTCAGAATCAATTAAAATCATCCAGTCCGGCTCTTATCATTTGATTTATGAAGAATTCGAAGCCCTAGGTATTAGTGACTTGGCACTTGCATTCACCTGCTTGCCCCCTCCATCGAAACTACAGGGGCCACCTAAGGTTACAGCGCTAGCATGATCACTGCTTAGACTAATAAGAGAACAACAGGCACTATGAACCTCTGCGCTAGTGTGAGCACACGTAACATAAATGATGATAGTTCTTTGAATTTTTTTGGGGGGTGGACTGAAGATTGAACCTGAAGTCTTTCCACTGAGCTATATACATAGTATGTCTTTCTTCTTTCCTTTTTGGTTGAAGATAAATTCTCTCTTTGCGACTCAGGCTGGCCTTGAGTTAAGGATGGAGTTTGCTCTGATCCTCCTGCTTCAGCCTCCAGAATGCTAGGATTGTAGGCATCGACCACCACATCTTCACATAATTTTTCCATTACAAGAAGCTTTGAGGAAAGAGCTAATTCTTTTACACTGAAAGCTATCTTCCCAAATTGCCACAGTATCAGCAGAAAATTGACCTTGCATACTTAGAAATTCTGAGGAAATCATCATTTTACTCTCATTTTAATTTTAATTTTATTTAACTGGTATGGATCTACAGCAGAGCAGTAGCGTTTTACGGCCTGTCATCAGTTTTAAATCTTTCCCACTACATTTTATTCTACTTGCTGTGATTTTGTGGCTGGAACTCCCCCCACATGATCAGTTCCTGTTCACACATTTGGAAAGTGTTAAGTTCCCGCTTGGCTTTTTGCTTCATAGGCTAAGAACCACAATCCATGCAATCATTTCATACAGGGTCTATTTCAGGATTCCTTTGATATTTTTCTGCTATTTTTTGGAGTATCTTGACTGTGTTTATTTCCTTTCCAAACTGAGTGGCAGACACTATTTTATGCCACTTAGAGAGTCCCATTACAACCCTGGTCAGTAATTGATCTGTGTTTCTTTGTCTCTCGCTGTTGCGATGACCTTCTTCTGTCATTGCCTCACTTTGTGCTGTGCAAATTGGCACCGAGCTTCAGGGCACCCTTGATTGGAACAATTCGATGGCACACAAGCTAATGTAAGAGGACAACAAGATTAACAGAAGAATTAATAATAAACTTCATTTTCATGAAAATTCAGGGGAAAAAGAACACAATGATTCTGTTGCTGCTGTACTTCATGGAATTGTCAGAGACAATTTTGACTGTATGCTATGTAGCAGATGCTGAAATGTATACCTCATAGAATTATATATAATTAATGTGTTTCTCATTTATATTTTGTAATTTACAAATGCACATGATAAAAATGTATAAAACTTTGATATTGTTAATATACCATTCAATTCAGTTAATTTTTGTTCTGTAGTCCCTTGAAAAGAATTCTACAAATACATAAAGTAGATAGGCTTTTTTTTTCTTTTGTGGGACCAGGGATTGAACTCAAGACCTTGTGCTTGCCAGGGAAGCGCTTATTCTACTGAGCCAACTCCCAGGACCCTAGATAGGCTTTTGATATTCCTTTAAAAGTATGTAGTGTCTACCTGGTATTGGTTATTAATTCTGACACTGTTATCATTGTTTCTATTATTATTACTGTTTACTATTATTCCTGCATTCCTATTAATCAGTAATTACTATTTTTTTGCTTGGAATGTTATTTCTTATTTTGATGAAAAAAGAAAAAAATTAAAACCAATAATACAGAATTTTGAAACAAGATAATAGATTAGTGAAGGTTAATGCATCGCATGTTGTTATCTTCAAATTAGTTGTTCAGATTACCAGATATAGACATGCTTAACTAATCAAACAATATAAGCACAAACTTTTTAAATAAACTAAAAGAAGTCAGTAGTATAACAAAAAAGTATGTAGCTAAGAAATGTAATTGTGAAGCTCAACTAACTCATGTAAAAATAGCACACTTATTTCAAATATCTAAATGTAGTGAAGTAGTACATTTTTGTGAATATTACTTTACAATTATAAACAGTTTAGAACACACACACGTAGATGTGTAACAAATTTAACCTCTATGTGTTTCAGAACCTAGTTTTGACAATCAAAATCTCATGGCTAAGCTTCTGTTATTTATACTTATAATTACTTTTACCCTTGAATAGTGCATTTTGAGCCAAATCCCTAGGATAAAAACAATCCAGTATTCATCTTAAGGACTTTCTAGTACTTAACTCCTCGACAAAGCCAAACTCCTTCAAGCTGTCATTTTTTAAAGAAGGCAAGACATATCTTTTATGGCCAAATTAGAAGATACATGTGAATAAGTTGGACAATACTGCATTTCAAGTTCACAAAATGACAAAGCATCATAGAAATAGAATTTTAGAAGAGACTTCTAGCCATGAAGTATAATAAAAACAATGCAAAATGAACACATGTAATAGGATTAGGAGGAATTAACAGCATGGGGAAAGAGAATAGGAAATTCATTTTTAAAATTCAGATAAATGGATTTGTGAATGGGTTCAGATGTCCCAGTCCGTAAAATAATTTTTTCTAATAAGACAATATAATTTTATGCAAATGTATATATGTATTCAATAAATGATTTACAATGTGTTTTGGCAATATGCACTTTTGAGGAGATAGTAAGCTTTGCAACAATTCATTGACAGAGGATAGCATACCCCAGAACAACTTCAGGACAATTAGATTCCCTCTTTCAAAGAAGAGACTGGCAAGATAAAGTGCATGCCCCACTTAAAGCCTGTGCAGACAGGTGCTGCTCTAGATTGTCACAGGATGCCAGGTTGCCAATCCTTTCTTCCTTGGTGGATATGTCTTGCCTCTCACCTGAAAACAGGCGCATCACTACAAGTCCGAGCTGTAGTGAGACCCTGTACCAAATGCTTAAAAATAAATAAATACGTCTTTTTTGATTTGAAATAGTATTCTTATCTTTATTATTACTCACACAGAACTGCAATTCATTGATTAATTACAAGGAAGATGAAATCATTTTTATGGGAAATAGGTACATGGCAAATATTATAAATAATTTGAAGAATAAATAGAGACTATTTATAATAGTGTGATAAACACCCTATTATTGGAATGGGAAGAAGAAAGACTCTTTTTTTCCTTACTTGCTGAAATGGTATGTATCAAGCTGTATTTATAAACAGCATTTGAGTCATTTCCCATTCAAAAGTGCTTCAGTAACTATTCTGTCCCAGAGATTTTTTCAAACAAAAAACACCCATTCTTTGGTACTACCTAGAGTTCTGGATGAGTCTTAGTAATCTTAGCTTCTTTGGCCAAAAAATGTGGACTGCACTGGGAAACATTTCAGACACATACGTTAAAGCAGAATCAAGGTAGAAGTTCCAGAAGAAAACCCTAAACATAATCTCACCTCGTCTTTCTAAGTGTGTAGTGCAGAGAGGTAAGGTGTTTCTAGTGATCCCCGTCCATCCAGAACAAATCCTACCATATGTGTTATTCTTTGAGAGCTGAATTTGACAGCAGACATTTCTCCTGAGTCTGGTCTCATGCATAACTTTAATGAAAATCACTCTTATACATTTCCTAGGAGAAGCAGTGTCAATATTAGTCAAAGGGGTAAATGTTGCCTTCGAAGTTCAGTTGTCTAACAGTTGACACCAAACACTAATCTGGGAACAAATGTGAGGAGGGAATCTTTCTTTCTGATTTCCTTAAGAGGACAAACAGGTTGTGTAATTATTTCATCTGTTTATTCAAGAAAGATCTATCTATATATTATGCAATAGTTAGACAACAACAAACTGGCAGGTAGGAATAGGACTCAGATACCTTATTGTTTCTACATCACAGAAAAGTTAAAATACAGAATAATGGAAATTAATAAAACATAATTAAATGGCAATTGAAGAAAATAAAAGAGAATTGTGACCAGGAGAACACAGGGAGGAGTGGGTCTGCTGCAGATGTGATGGCCAGGCAAGGCTGTTCCATGCATCCGTGGTCCATGTTGAGACCTGAGTTTTGATAAGAGGACACAAAACAATTTTCAGGAGATTATATTTTACTGATAGAAGAAATAAAAAAAAAGTCAGAAGTACCAAATTAGGCAACATGATTTTAGGCCAGTATAGAATTTAGCTTTTCTCAGTAAGACAATCTCAAAATCATGGAGGAATCTTAATTGTGGATTAAGTTATTCCAGTTGCATTTATGCATAAGACCTTGTAAAACAGCATCTGGACTCAGAATGCAATGGAGAAATCTAAGATTTATAAATATTTAGAATTTTACAAGATATAGTAAATATGGCAAACTTTTGATGTGGGGTTTTATTTCTCTTTGACTAGATAAATAATTTCTAAAACACCTAATAATTTTGTAAGAACACTGTCATAGAGTTCATGTGGAATAAGAAAAAAATAACTAATAAAGAAATTATAGATAGTCTAGTGTTGTTTCTAATCAAAGATGCATATCGGGGATTTGATAGCATCAACAGTTGTAGTTTGTAATGAATATCGTCTAACCAACTAACATTTATTCAATTTAGGAAAATACTAACGAGGCACAGTCTTCCCTGGAAGAATATTCAAATTCTAATTTAATTAAGTCAATCATACATAGATCATGAATACTTTAGCTTTAGCCTTAGAAAGTATTAATATTAACATATTTTTGAAAGCTATTTTGAAACATTAGCTTCAAGGAAATTATCTCATTTAAATAAACATTATTTTTCTTGTGTTTTTAAATATTGTGGAGAAATAAGAATCCCCTTTAGTTTATATCATTGACTTATAAATCCAGTTCCTTTTAGCGTAACTATTTTGTAATCATAGTTTGTTTGTGGCCATCAAATCATCCCAAAAGCAATGGATATGTAGATAAAAGAGATCATGATTACTAGAATTTACAAAATGCTCCTATCATTGTTTTACCACTACAGTACTGATAAATCACCAAGCAGATTTTGTCTGTATGAAACACAATATATAAGTCCAAGTTTTAGTTTTATCAAGTAATCATTTTGGAGACAAAGAATACATTCAAATATGCATAAAAATTAGTTCTAGCTTTTCCAAATTCTGATTTAGGCTAAATGAAGAAAACTTTCATTTTACATTATTAATGTGGATTGCTGGGCAGAGGAAAAAATCACATAAACACTAGTGACTATTAGATTTTACAAAACAATATGGCAAAGCATATATAGATCACAGTAAGGGACTGTTTTTTTGTTTTTCCAAAAATCTTCACAATTTTTTTTCTTTACAAATAAGATGCAGTTTATAAGCAGTTTATAAGAATTAAGTTAATGTTTTAGCCATCAATGTTGCTCCTTCACATTTATTATGTCATTTAAAGAATGTCTGTGAAAATAGATTGTCAGAGAGTCCATGTAAAGCGTGAAGAGTCAGTCCAGAGCTGCATGAAGAGATATTTGTCTCCTGTAAAAATAGATGCAAACAATACAAAACAAAAGCTGGCCTAAATGGATTGCTAATGACAGTAGGCAAAACACCACTGCCTGGGATACTTTGGTACTTTGCTTTAACAATGTAGAGCAGGGGCCATAAAAGAAAAACATTCTTACTCTTTTACACATAATCATGAGTCAGATGAGATTTAGTAAAAAGTACTCATGTTCAAGATGGAATAGACTTGTTCAAATCTGATTGTTTTTTTTTTTCTGACAATAAACATTATTTCTCCTGTTAAAGCAACCTAACAAAACAACACAACCAACCTCTATGCTTTATGGATACTGAGAGTAAAATACACAAGAATTTTTTAAATACAAAGGAGGATGTTAAGTTTGGTGACGCTGAGGGGCAATGTGCTAGTGTTAGTTTTAGCACTTTCTTACAAACTACTCAGACTAAAATTAATTGGAATTGATAAAATCGAAGCTTAAAACCTCTGTCTACAAAGGATTCTATATTTTTCCTTTGAATGATTTGCAAATTTAATTCATTGTAGTAATATTTTAAATTTATTATTGCTTTTCAAATATGAAGATTTGGGGGCATAGCAACTAAGAGAGTTATGTTTAAAATAATTCCCCAAAATAAGTTATCTATTCAAGCATCTGATACTTTCAATTCCTTAATGGCAGACATTTAAGATACCTAGTATACAATAATTTGCCACATTAAAGAGTTAAGAAGATATTCTAAAAATGTACGATAATGAGGCATGTTCAGCTTTTAAAGTTCTTTTCAAAAGATTTTACCTCAGAAGCTTTTCCCATGCAATATACATTGGCATCTTCTAGAATAACATTTTATTCTTTTTGCAAAATATAATTTTAGCAGGGAATTACTAGCACTTGCAAAATGAAGACTCATTATGTTCATTTGCAGTTTTCTATGACAGCAAATTTTAGAATATATCTGGTATTTCAGAGAGTGAGCAAGAAGCCAAACCCACTTAGATTATTCCAGCAAGAAATTTTCAAATATAACTAATATTGTTTAAAGATCCATCTCAATCTGAAGATTCTATTTGCATTTTTCCCCAAGTGCCCCCTTGTCAGAAATTAGTTACATTTTTCTCTTTAGAATATTAGAATTTATTTAAACTGGACTATATATTGAGTTAAATATATTTTTAAATCTCAGTGTTATGTCCTCATTTAAGCCTTTTGTTTTTTTCTCAAATGCCTCCTTTGAAGGAAATGACTTGAACAATGGATATTTAAAGGGAAAAAAGTGTGGTGACAGAGCTTTGTCAAGGATGTACAAATTGACCTTAGTGCCTTTTCTATTTATCTCTCCATTC
Source organism: Octodon degus (assembly GCF_000260255.1). Lineage (NCBI taxonomy): Eukaryota > Metazoa > Chordata > Mammalia > Rodentia > Octodontidae > Octodon > Octodon degus. The sequence continues at coordinate 7,945,094 of NW_004524694.1, read as the reverse complement.
CTAATCAGACGGTGTCCTGGTACAGCTCTTTAAAAACGAATTCTGTGACAAGCAAATCAAGCTCTAGATCAAGTATATGATTAAACATGAATATAGTGTTTTAAAAGAGGTTCTGGAACAAATGAATCTTAGACTGGTGCCTTAGACTTTTCATAAAAAATAACCAAAATGAGGTGACAGGCCTAAATATAAAATAGGAATCTATAATGTTTCTTGGATAGTACACAAGAGAAAAATCAATGCAAGTCTGCATTTGGCTGTGTTGAAGCTTTAGATACACTCTGCAAAAGTTTTTGTCAATGAAAATAATTGGCAAGTTGGACTTCATTGAAATTTAAGAGATCTTTGTGCTGCAGGGTGTCTGGGTCAAGAGGTAAGATCCAAATCCTTGGTGCCTGTGAAGGCCACCTTGTAAGGAAAAGGGTCTTTGCAAATATATTAGGTTGACAATCTTGTCCTGGGAAAATTACCTTTTATTACCTGGGTGGTACCTAAGTCCAATAGTTAATGAGCTCTAACTCAGGTAGAGAATTAGTCCCTTTCTTCTAGCTTCCAGTTTGTGGTGGCTACTTGGATTCCTTTGTAACCAAACTCTCCAAGAATATGTCCATCTGCTCTCCAGAAATGGATGAGAAAAAATTTCTGTTGCTCTAAACCACCATCTTTGGTGATTTGTCACAACCAGAAGCAAACATTAGTGTAAACCACTGACAGAACAAAACAGACAGACTCAGGTACAGGAAAAAATATTTGCAAAATGTATATGTAATTAAAGTACTTATATTCAAAATGAATGATACATACAAACAATTAGCAGTGAAGGAAGCTAATTATACATTCAATAGGGCTGGGGAGAAAGCTCAGCAATCTAAGTGCCTGCCTGGCAAGCATAAGGACTCAGTTTCGAGCCGTGGTACCACATCCCAAAACCGGGCGTGGTGGTGCACCCCTCTAATCCTAGCACTGGGGAGGCTGAGAAAGGAGGATCACTGCAAGACTGAGCTGCATAGCAAGGCCCTGTACCAAATAAATGCATTCAGTAAACTATTTTGGGTAGTTTTACTAACAATTCAAAACAAATTAACCTCATGCTTTGGTTTAAAATAATGGCAAAATGATCAAATTTAATACCTATGAATAACCGGGATCAAAGTGACTTATCAGTGTTAATCATGACTAATTTTTCAAGTTATTGACTTCTCTAAGTTGTTTTTAAATTGATAAGAGAGAATTAGAATATTATCTATACTACAAAGTTGTTATAATCTATAAATAATGTCAACTGTGTAAGCCTTTTTTTTTTTCCCGGAACTCAGGCCCTTGTACTTGACAAGGAAACACTTATTCTACTGAGCCATCTGCCCAGCCCCCTATGTAAGACTTTTAATCTGGCCTTCTAAAATCTAAATTATCAATAATATTATTATTTTGCTCAAATTATTACTGTTACTTTACAGTGCTCAATTATATGCTACACTTTATTTTTAAAAATGCAATCAATTTTGCAAAACATTTCAACATGTTTCAACTTCTAGAAGCATCAGACACTAAAGCATTCTAAGGGTTTTTGCTTTCTCTATGGCTTCTATTTTGTAGGAACACTGGCTTCTAAGACAAAAATAATTTTAAACCTCATACTGTATTCTTAAATGCTTTCACTTGAATAGGGAGAGGAGTTTCTGCATGAATATTTCGATTACATTTATTCTTATCCTTTGAAACTGAGAATGAGATAAAAGGTTAATTAGTTCCCCCTATGAAAATCAATTGAATAGATTTAGTATCTAATGAATCACAAATGTTACTTCTGTGTGGACAGGCTGCGCATTAGCGCTGCAGAGCGATTCAGTTCCCCTCCTTCTGTTGGGGAGTTGGGATCGCAAAACACAATGGGCATCACCTTCATTGTTGCACCTGCACAATTTGTATGCTTATTTTTAGCAAGAATAGGTACACAGAACCCATTATGCAGGTGTCGATTGCCGTATGCACACCCTAAGGCACTGCGGGTGGCATGGCCAGGTGAATCTTGGGAAGCTGCATCTCCTCAAAACATTGGTTGTCTGTCTTGTGATCCTAGAGAACCTTGAAAAACGAGTGTGTCATGGAAGTTATATATCATTAAACATGATCCATCTAAATTGATTCTGCTCATATAGGGAATGTATTTGTGAGACACGGAAGTGGAAATAAACACCAGCACCCTCCCTTATTCAAGGAATCTCATTCCTACCAAGGCATATAAGAAATTACGGTATTGGTTTTCTTGGCATGAAAAGGAATTTCCCCCGGGCTAAAGTTGTAAGGCTGTAACACACAAGCGTGTCTCTGCTACTCAGGTTAGAAATATTTTTTAAAGTAATTTGTTTATGATTCTTATGTGAGCATATTTTACTGGTAGTATACCAGCGTAAGTGATGAAATAGCATATTGTGATTAGTGTCTGCAGGGGATTTTACTTCCTGGGATGAGGAGAAATGACATGGGGTGCTGGCTGTTACTTTTACCAAGATCTTTTATGTTTATTCTGCTTCTGTGTTATTGTTCATTTTTGCATCTGTCCACTTAATAGTTTCCTTGTCTCTTTGGAAAATTCAAACAGATAGACATCACACAGAATGAATGCTATACATTATAACTGTTGGGTGCTTGAAGATGTAAACTCCACAGTTAGAGACTCAGTATTCTCAGTTGCACTCCTCAGGACAGTACCTCAGCACTCTCTAGTTCAGTAAATCCTAGAGTTTTTTCATTGCCTTTTCTTCTTGCATGCAGGTATACATGTTTTTGGAATAGACAAGGTTTTTTGCAAATACTGGGGGCAAACCAAGGGCCCCATGCATGCTAGCAAAGCACTCTACCACCAAGCTACACCCCACAACAAGAATTTTTTTAAACCATTATTACTGTTTAATATAAAATTATACTTTGCAAATTTTCATGCAAGCCATGAATTTCTTTCTTAATTTCTAGGTCAGAATGTGTTAAGGACATTCATAATATTAAAATGGCTTTCTGTTTTTCACACTATTGATACATAGCAATTTGTTTAGCTGTTGTCATGGCTTTTATCTCGTTGCTACCCCTAAACCTTGTGGGATCTCACGCGAGGAGTTCTGAAGGTGCTTGGACTAGGGTGTGCATTTCTGGGGTGAAGGATGTGACGCTGGCTTTAAAGATGTCCTACTGCAGTTGGAGGGGGTGGCGACAACCAAAAGGTGGCTATCCTGGAAGGAAAAAGAGGGACAAAAAGAGACTGCTATGTAGTCTTCTGCCCGCCCTGCTTTTCCATGGACTGTTTTTCCTCTGAAATGATCCTCTGCGATGCCCTCCGGCCTTGGAGCCAGTTCACTATAGACTGAAACTTCTACAAACTTTGAGCTAAAAATCCGTGCTTCCATCCTGAAATGTGGGGCTGCAAATTTTGTATCAGCAACAAGAAAAGTCACTGTAAGACTACTGGCTCTTTTTATGGTCATGTAAGATGTGTTAAAATTGTTAGCATTACAAATAATCTTTTTAAATATATTTGTAAAGAATTATCAGTTTTAATTATCACATCATCTCTTATATTCTAGATATGAACTTGAAATCAATGAACACAAACTTTTGGTAAATTTCACTGCTCTCCATTCTCAAATTCCTCATTGGTTACATTTCTAACATGTTATATAATAGTACTGTAACTTCAGTGATATGCCATTCATTGTCTATATATCCTTATGCCTGGTTTGTTTGTGATTTTCATTGATTAATATGGTTTTAGTTTATATTAGGGATACTTTGTCTGAAAGATGCTTCTAATATTTTTTCATTAATTTTATTAGTTAGGTTATACATTTCTCTACCAATTTAAGTTTTTGTTTGGGATTATTTTACTATGTCTAGATTTTCTTAAAAAATCTGTATTTTTGCATAGTTACTATGCACATTTGAAAATTTCTGTTTAATCAAGAACTCCACATAATAGTCTATTATATCCTACAATAGCCTTCTGTTGAAGGCTGGCCCTCCATATATGTATCCATGGGTTCAACCAACAATCCCAATAATGGACTGAAAATATTTGAAGTAAAATACATTTGTACTGAGAAAACAAAAACGAACACTAATTTTCTTAAGAGAAAAAAGATGAAACAAAATTGCACAAACTAGTAGAGGAAAGCAGTAGTTAATAGACTGTATCTTGCTATCTCTAGTTGTACAATGCATAAGAAATGGGCATAACATTTCTACAGTTGACATTAGCATAAACTTTTTTTAACGATCTAAGAGACGGAAGTAGTATAACTGATCCACATTTATTCTGTTCTGCCTCCTGTCCTTTCCCTTTCCCCCATTCTAGTTGCTTTTTCATTCTGAAAAATTTCCTCCCATTTAACAATATCTATTGTACATCTTGGATCTTATTTACTCTTTGAGCTTCTCGTACAAGGGAGGCAATGCAATGTTTATACATGCAAGTCCGGTCTATTTCACGTAACAGTATCATCTCCAGTTGCATTCGTTTACCTATGAAAGCCTTGAGTTTATCTTTATGGCTGAGCAGTACACCATTACATAAAAGTCACATCTTTTTAATCCATCCTTGATCAATGACATTTGAGTTGTTTCCAAGATTTAACTTTTACAAATTGTGCTGTTAGAAATATGGGGCACATGTATCCCTGTGGTATGATGTTTTTTCATTCTTCTGGGCAATACCCAGAAGGGAAATAGTTGGGCAGAAGAGGATCACTAATCCTAGAATTTTGAGGAATCTCCACACTGATCTTTACAGTGGTTGAACCTGTCTACACTCCCACCAAAAGTGGAGAATCCTCCTTTTTCCCATAGCCTCATTAGCATTCCTTATTGGTTGATTTCTTGATAATAGTTAGCCATTCTTTCTAGAATCAGAGGGAAGGAATCTGATGTTTTAATTTGAAGTTTTCAGATGGACATTGATGTGGAATATCTTTTCATATATTTATTTACTGTTTGTATTTCCTCATCTAAGAAGTGTATATTTATCACAAATGCTCTTCTTAGGATTGGGTCTTTGAATTTGGAGGTTCTGATATTTTTACATCCTTTATATGTTCTAGAGAGAAGTTATTCATCTAAGGAATAATTAGTTAAGATGTTTTCCAACTTCATGTGTTCTCTTTTCACTCTGCTGGCCCTTTCATTTGCTTCACAGAGTGTTTTAAATAAGATGAGATCCCATTTGATAATTCTTCAATCTATTTCCCATGCCAACTGGTTTTTGCTTATGAGCTCTCTGTCTAACCTTATGTCTTTAAGATTTCTATATAATTTCTCCCCCAGTATATTTAGCATTTCTGTTTTAATATTGAGATCCTTGATCTATTTTGACTTTAGCTTAGTGCATGATGATGGACATTGGATGAGTTTTAGTCTTAGGCATTCAGAGAGCCAGGTTTTCCAAAACTTTTTATTGCAGAGGCTGTCTTTCTCTTAATGTACATGTTAGGCCCCTTTGTCAAAGACAAGGTGAATAAATGCATTTGTAGCGGTGTCTGATATTGAAATCCATTCCCTTGATCCTTAAGTCTGCTTTTTTGCCAGTACCATGCTGTTTTAAATCATAGTAGCTTTGCAGTATACTTTCAAGTCAGGGATTGTGAGGCCCTGTGCTTTGCTTTTGTAGTCCAGGACTCTGCATACTATTCTATGTCTCTTCCACTTCCAAATGAATTTTGATATGATTTTTTTATGGGAATCCCAATGTCTAAGCAGGAGCAGGAGGTATAATTTAACTTCCCTAATAGGTAGAAAACTACAATGCCTGGTGCCCTGTGGTAACAGCACTGTCATAGTGTGAAATATTAGAATTTTGATATGGATGGCAAAAGCATAGCTATAAAGTTTTAAAAGTACTTTGTTTTTATTAAAAGATATGTATGATATAAGTAACTTAATATTTGGAGAAAATGATCTCTACTAAAGATTTCATAAACCATAAATGAAAAAAGGCAAACAGGCTAAAGTTATCCAATATTATTTGAGCTTTCTATTTCTTATAACTTAGATACACAATATGTTCTGATACTTAACAACTGAATTCATGAGAGTGCCAAGAGTCAATCTTTCTTAACTACTTACTGTGCTCCTCCCTGCCCTGTCACGTAGTCCAGTGATCACAGGAGGACGTGCTGTTTAGCTGCTGGTTTCCCAGATAAGGCATCACAATTAAAAATAAGTTGGATACACTCACAGAAATGGCTGAAGTAGCTGAACTGTAGACTAAAGCGTTCTGAAGTAACTTTTGTTTGGAACTACCATAGTCTTCCCAGCCCAAAATAATAATGGAGAAATATCTCACATTTATTTTTCCAGTAGTTTAAACTTATGTCTACATTTGCATATGCAATGTACTTATGGACAAGATGCTTAATATGCATTTAGGTATTAAATATGTATTACTCATTCCATTAAAGATGTCCACATAAGTAAAATCATTATTTTGCTGCAAGTCTAGTACTTTAGACATAATGTTTTACAAATGGAAATAACAAACTTTAAATATCAAGCACAGCGTAGAATTATCCCAAAGAGTGATGATGGCAATAGGTCAATATTCTGACTTTCTCAATATTTTGCTTTGAGAAAATTTTTAAGAAAAATAAAATTCAACATATTTATCTTCTTGTGTTATCATTTAGCATCGAAACCACCCGATCATCATTGTGGGTTTTTGAAGCAAGAGCTGTCTTTAAAATTTGTATCGACTAAAATAGAACAACTAAGAAGACAAAGAACATCTTCAAGAAGAAGGGTATTTTGAAGGTGGTGTATCTGTCCACTTTATCTTCTTAAACACACAAATCTGATGAAGCCACTTTTTTTCTTATTAGAATCAGAAAGAACAGGTGTGGGTCACTAATGGAACCAATAAATGTCACACAGAGCAAAATCTCAAGTGCAGAGAAATACCTCCCGTAATGATTAGAAAAGTGAAAGCACTCCGGGAAGCAGGCGAATCTGTGTGCCTACTCCGATAATTTGCCTTGGGCTGAAGAGTTCTCATTAAAATAGTAAATGACACCATTTCACACTATGATAGTCCTGTTACCCACAGGGCACCAGGGATTGTAACTTTCTAGCTATGAGGGAAACGTTCCCAACTTTCATGCAAATACCATTTCATTACTGAGAAGTATGCCAGAAAATGTCATTTGAAGATCAAACACACTTTTGGTCACGAAGTTTATCTAATGGGAAATATTTTCAATTTTCTGT